>NW_027135976.1:0-46166 GCF_039906515.1 Pseudorca crassidens | reverse complement strand
ACCCGTGGAATGGGTACCATGCAATATGACTTCAAAGGGTCTTCATTTGCTCACCGAACCTCTCCAATCCTATCACTGCTGCATTTATGCCCCTGTACACATGCTTGATTCTCTTTTGGAGACATAGCAATCCATAGGTTTTAAGATACTTACTAGTCAGGTACATTCTTAGGCGTTTAATATGGGGTGTTGAGTCCATTTCGTTGAGCAAGGAGTAGCTCTTGCTTATTCCATATTTGGCTTAAGGAACTTTATCTGTGCTCATTTCAATCTCTGGTTTTATGCAGCACCCCAACTCACCTTTCCCCTTAAGCAAGCATAAGTTGGTTTTCTAAATTTGAGACGCTGTTCTGTTCTGTAATTCAGTTCCTGTGTAGCCAAGTTTACATTCCGTGTATTACTGATATCTTATGATGTTTCTTTTTCTGTGTGACTTATTTCAGTTAGAATCATCATACCTGAATCCACTCATTGTGCTGCTAAGGGCCTGATGACATAGATTTCATTGCTGAGTGATATTGCTTTGTAAGTAAATACCACAACTTCTTTATCCATTTTTCACTTTCTGCAATGTTGAACTTGTATTGTAAACGAGGTTCTTGTAAACAGAGGTGTCCCAAATTTTGGGGTGGCTGTGTCTTTTTGATTTTAATTTCCCTAAGCTATAGGACCATAAGTGGAAGTGCCCTAGGCTCTGTTGCTTTGTTTTGTAGATGTTTCAGGAAACACCATACACTTCTCCGGAGTGTCTGTTGGCAATTTACATCCCGCCCATCAGCATAACAAGGCTCCCAGTTCTCCATGGCCTGTCCTGCCTTTCTGGATTTTACACTTTTTTCAGATGGCCCTTTTGACCGGGGGAAAGTGAGACTTCATTGTAGTGCAGATTTCCTTTGCAAGCTTGCTTGGTTGGCCAAAAAGGGCGTATGCGTTTTTTCCTGAATATATTCAGGAAAAAACGCATACGCCCTTTTTGGCCAAGTGCATCATTGTGGACGTTCTGCCTCTTTTCCTATGCTTTCAATGCAATTCCAGTCTACCTCCTGAAATCGGTTTCCTGCAATTCTGCCCCGCTTTCAAGTCCTCTTGGCAGCCTTACTTCAGTATATTTTTGGACGATAGCTGTCATTTATAACTCTGCAGGTTTGTGAATTACAGTGCCCCTGAGCTCCTTTCTTCAACTCGCTTTCTTGTGACCTGGTCGCAACACCGCAGGATGGCTTCAGGCCCTAATCTGGTTCCGGCACGGCACGCTGAGCCTTTGGTTATTTCCTCTTCCTGGTGGGAAATGAGAGTTAAATTTGCCCGTCCAGACACCTCTAGCTAGTCTCTCATTGGTTCTCGCTATTCCTGTTCATCTTCCGCAGAAATTGCAAACTGGGCCAAACAGGAGGTTAAAGGCGCTGACTCTCCAAGTGGGGAGAGTGTTAGTAAAGCGTCTGGAATGTTGCACCCGAGTACCAGGGGACGAAAACTGAGACATATTTGAACACGTCTCCCATTCACACGGTTGATCATACTCTGGGTTCCACATGCATGTTTTAGCTGAAGGAAGAATACCTTAAACCTGGAGAGTTGAGACCCGTGGAATGGGTACCATGCAATATGACTTCAAAGGGTCTTCATTTGCTCACCGAACCTCTCCAATCCTATCACTGCTGCGTTTATGCCCCTGTACACATGCTTGATTCTCTTTTGGAGACATAGCAATCCATAGGTTTTAAGATACTTACTAGTCAGGTACATTCTTAGGCGTTTAATATGGGGTGTTGAGTCCATTTCGTTGAGCAAGGAGTAGCTCTTGTCTATTCCATATTTGGCTTAAGGAACTTTATCTGTGCTCATTTCAATCTCTGGTTTTATGCAGCACCCCAACTCACCTTTCCCCTTAAGCAAGCATAAGTTGGTTTTCTAAATTTGAGACCCTGTTCTGTTTTGGAATTCAGTTCCTGTGTAGCCAAGTTTACATTCCATGTATTAGTGATATCTTATGATGTTTCTTTTTCTGTGTGACTTATTTCAGTTAGAATCATCGTACCTGAATCCACTCATTATGCTGCTACGGGCCTGATGACATAGATTTCATTGCTGAGTGATATTGCTTTGTAAGTAAATACCACAACTTCTTTATCCATTTTTCACTTTCTGTGATATTGAACTTGTATGGTAAACGAGGTTCTTGTAAACACAGGCGTCCAAAACTTTGGGGTGGCTGTGTCTTTTTGATTTTAATTTCCCTAAGCTATAGGACCATAAGTGGAATTGCCCTAGGCTCTGTTGCTTTGTTTTTTAGATGTTTCAGGAAACACCATACACTTCTCCCGAGTGTCTGTTGGCAATTTACATCCCGCCCATCAGCATAACAAGGCTCCCAGTTCTCCATGGCCTGTCCTGCCTTTCTGGATTTTACACTTTTTTCAGATGGCCCTTTTGACCGGGGGGAAGTGAGACTTCATTGTAGTGCAGATTTCCTTTGCAAGCTTGCTTGGTTGGCCAAAAAGGGCGTATGCGATTTTTCCTGAATATATTCAGGAAAAAACGCATACGCCCTTTTTGGCCAAGTGCATCATTGTGGACGTTCTGCCTCTTTTCCTATGCTTTCAATGCAATTCCAGTCTACCTCCTGAAATCGGTTTCCTGCAATTCTGCCCCGCTTTCAAGTCCTCTTGGCAGCCTTACTTCAGTATATTTTTGGACGATAGCTGTCATTTATAACTCTGCAGGTTTGTGAATTACAGTGCCCCTGAGCTCCTTTCTTCAACTCGGTTTCTTTTGACCTGGCCGCAACACCGCAGGATGGCTTCAGGCCCTAATCTGGTTCCAGCACGGCACGCTGAGCCTTTGGTTATTTCCTCTTCCTGGTGGGAAATGAGAGTTAAATTTGCCCGTCCAGACACCTCCAGCTAGTCTCTCATTGGTTCTCGCTATTCCTGTTCATCTTCCGCAGAAATTGCAAACTGGGCCAAACAGGAGGTTAAAGGGACTGACTCTCCAAGTCGGGAGAGTGTTAGTAAAGCGTCTGGAATGTTGCACCCGAGTACCAGGGTACGAAAACTGAGACATATTTGAACACGTCTCCCGATCACATGGTTGATCATACTCTAGGTTCCACATGCATGGTTTAGCTGAAGGAAGAATACCTTAAAGCTGGGTAGTTGAAACCCGTGGAATGGGTACCATGCAATATGACTTCAAAGGGTCTTCATTTGCTCACCGAACCTCTCCAATCCTATCACTGCTGCATTTATGCCCCTGTACACATGCTTGATTCTCTTTCGGAGACATAGCAATCCATAGGTTTTAAGATACTTACTAGTCAGGTACATTCTTAGGCGTTTAATATGGGGTGTTGAGTCCATTTCGTTGAGCAAGGAGTAGCTCTTGCTTATTCCATATTTGGCTTAAGGAACTTTATCTGTGCTCATTTCAATCTCTGGTTTTATGCAGCACCCCAACTCACCTTTCCCCTTAAGCAAGCATAAGTTGGTTTTCTAAATTTGAGACGCTGTTCTGTTCTGTAATTCAGTTCCTGTGTAGCCAAGTTTACATTCCGTGTATTACTGATATCTTATGATGTTTCTTTTTCTGTGTGACTTATTTCAGTTAGAATCATCATACCTGAATCCACTCATTGTGCTGCTAAGGGCCTGATGACATAGATTTCATTGCTGAGTGATATTGCTTTGTAAGTAAATACCACAACTTCTTTATCCATTTTTCACTTTCTGCAATGTTGAACTTGTATGGTAAACGAGGTTCTTGTAAACACAGGCGTCCAAAACTTTGGGGTGGCTGTGTCTTTTTGATTTTAATTTCCCTAAGCTATAGGACCATAAGTGGAATTACCCTAGGCTCTGTTGCTTTGTTTTTTAGATGTTTCAGGAAACACCATACACTTCTCCCGAGTGTCTGTTGGCAATTTACATCCCGCCCATCAGCATAACAAGGCTCCCAGTTCTCCATGGCCTGTCCTGCCTTTCTGGATTTTACACTTTTTTCAGATGGCCCTTTTGACCGGGGGAAAGTGAGACTTCATTGTAGTGCAGATTTCCTTTGCAAGCTTGCTTGGTTGGCCAAAAAGGGCGTATGCGATTTTTCCTGAATATATTCAGGAAAAAACGCATACGCCCTTTTTGGCCAAGTGCATCATTGTGGACGTTCTGCCTCTTTTCCTATGCTTTCAATGCAATTCCAGGCTACCTCCTGAAATCGGTTTCCTGCAATTCTGCCCCGCTTTCAAGTCCTCTTGGCAGCCTTACTTCAGTATATTTTTGGACGATAGCTGTCATTTATAACTCTGCAGGTTTGTGAATTACAGTGCCCCTGAGCTCCTTTCTTCAACTCGGTTTCTTTTGACCTGGCCGCAACACCGCAGGATGGCTTCAGGCCCTAATCTGGTTCCGGCACGGCACGCTGAGCCTTTGGTTATTTCCTCTTCCTGGTGGGAAATGAGAGTTAAATTTGCCCGTCCACACACCTCCAGCTAGTCTCTCATTGGTTCTCGCTATTCCTGTTCATCTTCCGCAGAAATTGCAAACTGGGCCAAACAGGAGGTTAAAGGGACTGAGTCTCCAAGTCGGGAGAGTGTTAGTAAAGCGTCTGGAATGTTGCACCCGAGTACCAGGGTACGAAAACTGAGACATATTTGAACACGTCTCCCGATCACACGGTTGATCATACTCTGGGTTCCACATGCATGTTTTAGCTGAAGGAAGAATACCTTAAACCTGGAGAGTTGAGACCCGTGGAATGGGTACCATGCAATATGACTTCAAAGGGTCTTCATTTGCTCACCGAACCTCTCCAATCCTGTCACTGCTACGTTTATGCCCCTGTACACATGCTTGATTCTCTTTCGGAGACATAGCAATCCATAGGTTTTAAGATTCTTACTAGTCAGGTACATTCGTAGGTGTTTAATATGCGGTGTTGAGTCCATTTCGTTGAGCAATGAGTAGCTCTTGTCTATTCCATATTTGGCTTAAGGAACTTTATCTGTGCTCATTTCAATCTCTGGTTTTATGCAGCACCCCAACTCACCTTTAACCTTAAGGAAGCATAAGTTGGTTTTCTAAATTTGAGACCCTGTTCTGTTCTGTAATTCAGTTCCTGTGTAGCCAAGTTTACATTCCGTGTATTACTGATATCTTATGA
This sequence comes from Pseudorca crassidens, assembly GCF_039906515.1. Taxonomy (NCBI): domain Eukaryota; kingdom Metazoa; phylum Chordata; class Mammalia; order Artiodactyla; family Delphinidae; genus Pseudorca; species Pseudorca crassidens. The sequence continues at coordinate 41,012 of NW_027135976.1, read as the reverse complement.
TGTTTCTTTTTCTGTGTGACTTATTTCAGTTAGAATCATCATACCTGAATCCACTCATTGTGCTGCTAAGGGCCTGATGACATAGATTTCATTGCTGAGTGATATTGCTTTGTAAGTAAATACCACAACTTCTTTATCCATTTTTCACTTTGTGCAATGTTGAACTTGTATTGTAAACGAGGTTCTTGTAAACAGAGGTGTCCCAAACTTTGGGGTGGCTGTGTCTTTTTGATTTTAATTTCCCTAAGCTATAGGACCATAAGTGGAAGTGCCCTAGGCTCTGTTGCTTTGTTTTTTAGATGTTTCAGGAAACACCATACACTTCTCCCGAGTGTCTGTTGGCAATTTACATCCCGCCCATCAGCATAACAAGGCTCCCAGTTCTCCATGGCCTGTCCTGCCTTTCTGGATTTTACACTTTTTTCAGATGGCCCTTTTGACCGGGGGAAAGTGAGACTTCATTGTAGTGCAGATTTCCTTTGCAAGCTTGCTTGGTTGGCCAAAAAGGGCGTATGCGTTTTTTCCTGAATATATTCAGGAAAAAACGCATACGCCCTTTTTGGCCAAGTGCATCATTGTGGACGTTCTGCCTCTTTTCCTATGCTTTCAGTGCAAATCCAGTCTACCTCCTGAAATCGGTTTCCTGCAATTCTGCCCCGCTTTCAAGTCCTCTTGGCAGCCTTACTTCAGTATATTTTTGGACGATAGCTGTCATTTATAACTCTGCAGGTTTGTGAATTACAGTGCCCCTGAGCTCCTTTCTTCAACTCGCTTTCTTGTGACCTGGTCGGAACACCGCAGGATGGCTTCAGGCCCTAATCTCGTTCCGGCACGGCACGCTGAGCCTTTGGTTATTTCCTCTTCCTGGTGGGAAATGAGAGTTAAATTTGCCCGTCCAGACACCTCCAGCTAGTCTCTCATTGGTTCTCCCTATTCCTGTTCATCTTCCGCAGAAATTGCAAACTGGGCCAAACAGGAGGTTAAAGGCGCTGACTCTCCAAGTGGGGAGAGTGTTAGTAAAGCGTCTGGAATGTTGCATCCGAGTACCAGGGGAGGAAAACTGAGACATATTTGAACACGTCTCCCGTTCACACAGTTGATCATACTCTGGGTTCCACATACATGTTTTAGCTGAAGGAAGAATACCTTAAACCTGGAGAGTTGAGACCCGTGTAATGGGTACCATGCAATATGACCTCAAAGGGTCTTCATTTGCTCACCGAACCTCTCCAATCCTATCACTGCTGCGTTTATGCCCCTGTACACATGCTTGATTCTCTTTTGGAGACATAGCAATCCATAGGTTTTAAGATACTTACTAGTCAGGTACATTCTTAGGCGTTTAATATGGGGTGTTGAGTCCATTTCATTGAGCAAGGAGTAGCTCTTGTCTATTCCATATTTGGCTTAAGGAACTTTATCTGTGCTCATTCCAATCTCTGGTTTTATGCAGCACCCCAACTCACGTTTCCCCTAAAGCAAGCATAAGTTGGTTTTCTAAATTTGAGACCCTGTTCTGTTTTGGAATTCAGTTCCTGTGTAGCCAAGTTTACATTCCGTGTATTACTGATATCTTATGATGTTTCTTTTTCTGTGTGACTTATTTCAGTTAGAATCATCATACCTGAATCCACTCATTGTGCTTCTAAGGGCCTGATGACATAGATTTCATTGCTGAGTGATATTGCTTTGTAAGTAAATACCACAAGTTCTTTATCCATTTTTCACTTTCTGTGATATTGAACTTGTATGGTAAACGAGGTTCTTGTAAACACAGGCGTCCAAAACTTTGGGGTGGCTGTGTCTTTTTGATTTTAATTTCCCTAAGCTATAGGACCATAAGTGGAAGTGCCCTAGGCTCTGTTGCTTTGTTTTGTAGATGTTTCAGGAAACACCATACACTTCTCCCGAGTGTCTGTTGGCAATTTACATCCCGCCCATCAGCATAACAAGGCTCCCAGTTCTCCATGGCCTGTCCTGCCTTTCTGGATTTTACACTTTTATCAGATGGCCCTTTTGACCGGGGGGAAGTGAGACTTCATTGTAGTGCAGATTTCCTTTGCAAGCTTGCTTGGTTGGCCAAAAAGGGCGTATGCGTTTTTTCCTGAATATATTCAGGAAAAAACGCATACGCCCTTTTTGGCCAAGTGCATCATTGTGGACGTTCTGCCTCTTTTCCTATGCTTTCAATGCAATTCCAGTCTACCTCCTGAAATCGGTTTCCTGCAATTCTGCCCCGCTTTCAAGTCCTCTTGGCAGCCTTACTTCAGTATATTTTTGGACGATAGCTGTCATTTATAACTCTGCAGGTTTGTGAATTACAGTGTCCCTGAGCTCCTTTCTTCAACTCGCTTTCTTGTGACCTGGCCGCAACACCGCAGGATGGCTTCAGGCCCTAATCTGGTTCCGGCACGGCACGCTGAGCCTTTGGTTATTTCCTCTTCCTGGTGGGAAATGAGAGTTAAATTTGCCCGTCCAGACACCTCCAGCTAGTCTCTCATTGGTTCTCCCTATTCCTGTTCATCTTCCGCAGAAATTGCAAACTGGGCCAAACAGAAGGTTAAAGGCGCTGACTCTCCAAGTGGGGAGAGTGTTAGTAAAGCGTCTGGAATGTTGCACCCGAGTACCAGGGTACGAAAACTGAGACATATTTGAACACGTCTCCCGATCACATGGTTGATCATACTCTAGGTTCCACATGCATGGTTTAGCTGAAGGAAGAATACCTTAAAGCTGGGTAGTTGAAACCCGTGGAAAGGGTACCATGCAATATGACTTCAAAGGGTCTTCATTTGCTCACCGAACCTCTCCAATCCTATCACTGCTGCATTTATGCCCCTGTACACATGCTTGATTCTCTTTCGGAGACATAGCAATCCATAGGTTTTAAGATACTTACTAGTCAGGTACATTCTTAGGCGTTTAATATGGGGTGTTGAGTCCATTTCGTTGAGCAAGGAGTAGCTCTTGCTTATTCCATATTTGGCTTAAGGAACTTTATCTGTGCTCATTTCAATCTCTGGTTTTATGCAGCACCCCAACTCACCTTTCCCCTTAAGCAAGCATAAGTTGGTTTTCTAAATTTGAGACGCTGTTCTGTTCTGTAATTCAGTTCCTGTGTAGCCAAGTTTACATTCCGTGTATTACTGATATCTTATGATGTTTCTTTTTCTGTGTGACTTATTTCAGTTAGAATCATCATACCTGAATCCACTCATTGTGCTGCTAAGGGCCTGATGACATAGATTTCATGGCTGAGTGATATTGCTTTGTAAGTAAATACCACAACTTCTTTATCCATTTTTCACTTTCTGCGATGTTGAACTTGTATTGTAAACGAGGTTCTTGTAAACAGAGGTGTCCCAAATTTTGGGGTGGCTGTGTCTTTTTGATTTTAATTTCCCTAAGCTATAGGACCATAAGTGGAAGTGCCCTAGGCTCTGTTGCTTTGTTTTGTAGATGTTTCAGGAAACACCATACACTTCTCCCGAGTGTCTGTTGGCAATTTACATCCCGCCCATCAGCATAACAAGGCTCCCAGTTCTCCATGGCCTGTCCTGCCTTTCTGGATTTTACACTTTTTTCAGATGGCCCTTTTGACCGGGGGAAAGTGAGACTTCATTGTAGTGCAGATTTCCTTTGCAAGCTTGCTTGGTTGGCCAAAAAGGGCGTATGCGTTTTTTCCTGAATATATTCAGGAAAAAACGCATACGCCCTTTTTGGCCAAGTGCATCATTGTGGACGTTCTGCCTCTTTTCCTATGCTTTCAATGCAATTCCAGTCTACCTCCTGAAATCGGTTTCCTGCAATTCTGCCCCGCTTTCAAGTCCTCTTGGCAGCCTTACTTCAGTATATTTTTGGACGATAGCTGTCATTTATAACTCTGCAGGTTTGTGAATTACAGTGCCCCTGAGCTCCTTTCTTCAACTCGCTTTCTTGTGACCTGGTCGCAACACCGCAGGATGGCTTCAGGCCCTAATCTGGTTCCGGCACGGCACGCTGAGCCTTTGGTTATTTCCTCTTCCTGGTGGGAAATGAGAGTTAAATTTGCCCGTCCAGACACCTCCAGCTAGTCTCTCATTGGTTCTCGCTATTCCTGTTCATCTTCCGCAGAAATTGCAAACTGGGCCAAACAGGAGGTTAAAGGGACTGACTCTCCAAGTCGGGAGAGTGTTAGTAAAGCGTCTGGAATGTTGCACCCGAGTACCAGGGTACGAAAACTGAGACATATTTGAACACGTCTCCCGATCACATGGTTGATCATACTCTAGGTTCCACATGCATGTTTTAGCTGAAGGAAGAATACCTTAAACCTGGAGAGTTGAGACCCGTGGAATGGGTACCATGCAATATGACTTCAAAGGGTCTTCATTTGCTCACCGAACCTCTCCAATCCTATCACTGCTGCGTTTATGCCCCTGTACACATGCTTGATTCTCTTTTGGAGACATAGCAATCCATAGGTTTTAAGATACTTACTAGTCAGGTACATTCTTAGGCGTTTAATATGCGGTGTTGAGTCCATTTCGTTGAGCAAGGAGTAGCTCTTGTCTATTCCATATTTGGCTTAAGGAACTTTATCTGTGCTCATTTCAATCTCTGGTTTTATGCAGCACCCCAACTCACCTTTCCCCTTAAGCAAGCATAAGTTGGTTTTCTAAATTTGAGACCCTGTTCTGTTCTGTAATTCAGTTCCTGTGTAGCCAAGTTTACATTCCGTGTATTACTGATATCTTATGATGTTTCTTTTTCTGTGTGACTTATTTCAGTTAGAATCATCATACCTGAATCCACTCATTGTGCTGCTAAGGGCCTGATGACATAGATTTCATTGCTGAGTGATATTGCTTTGTAAGTAAATACCACAACTTCTTTATCCATTTTTCACTTTCTGCGATGTTGAACTTGTACTGTAAACGAGGTTCTTGTAAACAGAGGCGTCCCAAACTTTGGGGTGGCTGTGTCTTTTTGATTTTAATTTCCCTAAGCTATAGGACCATAAGTGGAAGTGCCCTAGGCTCTGTTGCTTTGTTTTTTAGATGTTTCAGGAAACACCATACACTTCTCCCTAGTGTCTGTTGGCAATTTACATCCCGCCCATCAGCATAACAAGGCTCCCAGTTCTCCATGGCCTGTCCTGCCTTTCTGGATTTTACACTTTTTTCAGATGGCCCTTTTGACCGGGGGGAAGTGAGACTTCATTGTAGTGCAGATTTCCTTTGCAAGCTTGCTTGGTTGGCCAAAAAGGGCGTATGCGTTTCTTCCTGAATATATTCAGGAAAAAACGCATACGCCCTTTTTGGCCAAGTGCATCATTGTGGACGTTCTGCCTCTTTTCCTATGCTTTCAATGCAATTCCAGTCTACCTCCTGAAATCGGTTTCCTGCAATCCTGCCCCGCTTTCAAGTCCTCTTGGCAGCCTTACTTCAGTATATTTTTGGACGATAGCTGTCATTTATAACTCTGCAGGTTTGTGAATTACAGTGCCCCTGAGCTCCTTTCTTCAACTCGCTTTCTTTTGAGCTGGCCGCAACACCGCAGGATGGCTTCAGGCCCTAATCTGGTTCCGGCACGGCATGCTGAGCCTTTGGTTATTTCCTCTTCCTGGTGGTAAATGAGAGTTAAATTTGCCCGTCCAGACACCTCCAGCTAGTCTCTCATTGGTTCTCCCTATTCCTGTTCATCTTCCGCAGAAATTGCAAACTGGGCCAAACAGGAGGTTAAAGGCGCTGACTCTCCAAGTGGGGAGAGTGTTAGTAAAGCGTCTGGAATGTTGCACCCGAGTACCAGTGGAGCAAAACTGAGACATATTTGAACACGTCTCCCGTTCACACGGTTGATCATACTCTGGGTTCCACATGCATGTTTTAGCTGAAGGAAGAATACCTTAAACCTGGAGAGTTGAGACCCGTGTAATGGGTACCATGCAATATGACTTCAAAGGGTCTTCATTTGCTCACCGAACCTCTCCAATCCTATCACTGCTGCGTTTATGCCCCTGTACACACGCTTGATTCTCTTTTGGAGACATAGCAATCCATAGGTTTTAAGATACTTACTAGTCAGGTACATTCTTAGGCGTTTAATATGGGGTGTTGAGTCCATTTCGTTGAGCAAGGAGTAGCTCTTGTCTATTCCATATTTGGCTTAAGGAACTTTATCTGTGCTCATTGCAATCTCTGGTTTTATGCAGCACCCCAACTCACCTTTACCCTTAAGCAAGCATAAGTTGGTTTTCTAAATTTGAGACCCTGTTCTGTTTTGGAATTCAGTTCCTGTGTAGCCAAGTTTACATTCCGTGTATTAGTGATATCTTATGATGTTTCTTTTTCTGTGTGACTTATTTTAGTTAGAATCATCGTACCTGAATCCACTCATTATGCTGCTACGGGCCTGATGACATAGATTTCATTGCTGAGTGATATTGCTTTGTAAGTAAATACCACAACTTCTTTATCCATTTTTCACTTTCTGCGATGTTGAACTTGTACGGTAAATGAGGTTCTTGTAAACAGAGGCGTCCCAAACTTTGGGGTGGCTGTGTCTTTTTGATTTTAATTTCCCTAAGCTATAGGACCATAAGTGGAAGTGCCCTAGGCTCTGTTGCTTTGTGTTTTAGATGTTTCAGGAAACACCATACACTTCTCCCGAGTGTCTGTTGGCAATTTACATCCCGCCCATCAGCATAACAAGGCTCCCAGTTCTCCATGGCCTGTCCTGCCTTTCTGGATTTTACACTTTCTTCAGATGGCCCTTTTGACCGGGGGGAAGTGAGACTTCATTGTAGTGCAGATTTCCTTTGCAAGCTTCCTTGGTTGGCCAAAAAGGGCGTATGCGTTTTCTCCTGAATATATTCAGGAAAAAACGCATACGCCCTTTTTGGCCAAGTGCATCATGGTGGACGTTCTGCCTCTTTTCCTATGCTTTCAATGCAATTCCAGTCTACCTCCTGAAATCGGTTTCCTGCAATTCTGCCCCGCTTTCAAGTCCTCTTGGCAGCCTTACTTCAGTATATTTTTGGACGATAGCTGTCATTTATAACTCTGCAGGTTTGTGAATTACAGTGCCCCTGAGCTCCTTTCTTCAACTCGCTTTCTTGTGACCTGGCCGCAACACCGCAGGATGGCTTCAGGCCCTAATCTGGGTCCGGCACGGCACGCTGAGCCATTGGTTATTTCCTCTTCCTGCTGGGAAATGAGAGTTAAATTTGCCCGTCCAGACACCTCCAGCTAGTCTCTCATTGGTTCTCGCTATTCCTGTTCATCTTCCGCAGAAATTGCAAACTGGGCCAAACAGGAGGTTAAAGTTGCTGACTCTCCAAGTGGGGAGAGTGTTAGTAAAGCGTCTAGAATATTGCACCCGAGTACCAGGGGAGGAAAACTGAGACATATTTGAACACGTCTCCCGTTCACATGGATGATCATACTCTGGGTTCCACATGCATATTTTAGCTGAAGGAAGAATACCTTAAACCTGGAGAGTTGAGACCCGTGTAATGGGTACCATGCAATATGACTTCAAAGGGTCTTCATTTGCTCACCGAACCTCTCCAATCCTATCACTGCTGCGTTTATGGCCCTGTACACATGCTTGAATCTCTTTTGGAGACATAGCAATCCATAGGTTTTAAGATACTTACTAGTCAGGTACATTCTTAAGCGTTTAATATGCGGTGTTGAGTCCATTTCGTTGAGCAAGGAGTAGCTCTTGTCTATTCCATATTTGGCTTAAGGAACTTTATCTGTGCTCATTTCAATCTCTGGTTTTATGCAGCACCCCAACTCACCTTTCCCCTTAAGCAAGCATAAGTTGGTTTTCTAAATTTGAGACCCTGTTCTGTTCTGTAATTCAGTTCCTGTGTAGCCAAGTTTACATTCCGTGTATTACTGATATCTTATGATGTTTCTTTTTCTGTGTGACTTATTTCAGTTAGAATCATCATACCTGAATCCACTCATTGTGCTGCTAAGGGCCTGATGACATAGATTTCATTGCTGAGTGATATTGCTTTGTAAGTAAATACCACAACTTCTTTATCCATTTTTCACTTTCTGCGATGTTGAACTTGTACTGTAAACGAGGTTCTTGTAAACAGAGGCGTCCCAAACTTTGGGGTGGCTGTGTCTTTTTGATTTTAATTTCCCTAAGCTATAGGACCATAAGTGGAAGTGCCCTAGGCTCTGTTGCTTTGTTTTTTAGATGTTTCAGGAAACACCATACACTTCTCCCGAGTGTCTGTTGGCAATTTACATCCCGCCCATCAGCATAACAAGGCTCCCAGTTCTCCATGGCCTGTCCTGCCTTTCTGGATTTTACACTTTTTTCAGATGGCCCTTTTGACCGGGGGGAAGTGAGACTTCATTGTAGTGCAGATTTCCTTTGCAAGCTTGCTTGGTTGGCCAAAAAGGGCGTATGCGTTTTTTCCTGAATATATTCAGGAAAAAACGCATACGCCCTTTTTGGCCAAGTGCATCATTGTGGACGTTCTGCCTCTTTTCCTATGCTTTCAATGCAATTCCAGTCTACCTCCTGAAATCGGTTTCCTGCAATTCTGCCCCGCTTTCAAGTCCTCTTGGCAGCCTTACTTCAGTATATTTTTGGACGATAGCTGTCATTTATAACTCTGCACGTTTGTGAATTACAGTGCACCTGAGCTCCTTTCTTCAACTCGCTTTCTTTTGAGCTGGCCGCAACACCGCAGGATGGCTTCAGGCCCTAATCTGGTTCCGGCACGGCATGCTGAGCCTTTGGTTATTTCCTCTTCCTGGTGGTAAATGAGAGTTAAATTTGCCCGTCCAGACACCTCCAACTAGTCTCTCATTGGTTCTCCCTATTCCTGTTCATCTTCCGCAGAAATTGCAAACTGGGCCAAACAGGAGGTTAAAGGCGCTGACTCTCCAAGTGGGGAGAGTGTTAGTAAAGCGTCTGGAATGTTGCACCCGAGTACCAGTGGAGCAAAACTGAGACATATTTGAACACGTCTCCCGTTCACACGGTTGATCATACTCTGGGTTCCACATGCATGTTTTAGCTGAAGGAAGAATACCTTAAACCTGGAGAGTTGAGACCCGTGTAATGGGTACCATGCAATATGACTTCAAAGGGTCTTCATTTGCTCACCGAACCTCTCCAATCCTATCACTGCTGCGTTTATGCCCCTGTACACACGCTTGATTCTCTTTTGGAGACATAGCAATCCATAGGTTTTAAGATACTTACTAGTCAGGTACATTCTTAGGCGTTTAATATGGGGTGTTGAGTCCATTTCGTTGAGCAAGGAGTAGCTCTTGTCTATTCCATATTTGGCTTAGGAACTTTATCTGTGCTCATTGCAATCTCTGGTTTTATGCAGCACCCCAACTCACCTTTACCCTTAAGCAAGCATAAGTTGGTTTTCTAAATTTGAGACCCTGTTCTGTTTTGGAATTCAGTTCCTGTGTAGCCAAGTTTACATTCCGTGTATTACTGATATCTTATGATGTTTCTTTTTCTGTGTGACTTATTTTAGTTAGAATCATCGTACCTGAATCCACTCATTATGCTGCTACGGGCCTGATGACATAGATTTCATTGCTGAGTGATATTGCTTTGTAAGTAAATACCACAACTTCTTTATCCATTTTTCACTTTCTGCGATGTTGAACTTGTACGGTAAACGAGGTTCTTGTAAACAGAGGCGTCCCAAACTTTGGGGTGGCTGTGTCTTTTTGATTTTAATTTCCCTAAGCTATAGGACCATAAGTGGAAGTGCCCTAGGCTCTGTTGCTTTGTTTTTTAGATGTTTCAGGAAACACCATACACTTCTCCCGAGTGTCTGTTGGCAATTTACATCCCGCCCATCAGCATAACAAGGCTCCCAGTTCTCCATGGCCTGTCCTGCCTTTCTGGATTTTACACTTTTTTCAGATGGCCCTTTTGACCGGGGGGAAGTGAGACTTCATTGTAGTGCAGATTTCCTTTGCAAGCTTGCTTGGTTGGCCAAAAAGGGCGTATGCGTTTTTTCCTGAATATATTCAGGAAAAAACGCATACGCCCTTTTTGGCCAAGTGCATCATTGTGGACGTTCTGCCTCTTTTCCTATGCTTTCAATGCAATTCCAGTCTACCTCCTGAAATCGGTTTCCTGCAATCCTGCCCCGCTTTCAAGTCCTCTTGGCAGCCTTACTTCAGTATATTTTTGGACGATAGCTGTCATTTATAACTCTGCAGGTTTGTGAATTACAGTGCACCTGAGCTCCTTTCTTCAACTCGCTTTCTTTTGAGCTGGCCGCAACACCGCAGGATGGCTTCAGGCCCTAATCTGATTCCGGCACGGCATGCTGAGCCTTTGGTTATTTCCTCTTCCTGGTGGTAAATGAGAGTTAAATTTGCCCGTCCAGACACCTCCAGCTAGTCTCTCATTGGTTCTCCCTATTCCTGTTCATCTTCCGCAGAAATTGCAAACTGGGCCAAACAGGAGGTTAAAGTTGCTGACTCTCCAAGTGGGGAGAGTGTTATTAAAGCGTCTAGAATATTGCACCCGAGTACCAGGGGAGGAAAACTGAGACATATTTGAACACGTCTCCCGTTCACATGGATGATCATACTCTGGGTTCCACATGCATATTTTAGCTGAAGGAAGAATACCTTAAACCTGGAGAGTTGAGACCCGTGTAATGGGTACCATGCAATATGACTTCAAAGGGTCTTCATTTGCTCACCGAACCTCTCCAATCCTATCACTGCTGCGTTTATGGCCCTGTACACATGCTTGAATCTCTTTTGGAGACATAGCAATCCATAGGTTTTAAGATACTTACTAGTCAGGTACATTCTTAGGCGTTTAATATGCGGTGTTGAGTCCATTTCATTGAGCAAGGAGTAGCTCTTGTCTATTCCATATTTGGCTTAAGGAACTTTATCTGTGCTCATTTCAATCTCTGGTTTTATGCAGCACCCCAACTCACCTTTCCCCTTAAGCAAGCATAAGTTGGTTTTCTAAATTTGAGACCCTGTTCTGTTCTGTAATTCAGTTCCTGTGTAGCCAAGTTTACATTCCGTGTATTACTGATATCTTATGATGTTTCTTTTTCTGTGTGACTTATTTCAGTTAGAATCATCATACCTGAATCCACTCATTGTGCTGCTAAGGGCCTGATGACATAGATTTCATTGCTGAGTGATATTGATTTGTAAGTAAATACCACAACTTCTTTATCCATTTTTCACTTTCTGCGATGTTGAACTTGTACTGTAAACGAGGTCCTTGTAAACAGAGGCGTCCCAAACTTTGGGGTGGCTGTGTCTTTTTGATTTTAATTTCCCTAAGCTATAGGACCATAAGTGGAAGTGCCCTAGGCTCTGTTGCTTTGTTTTTTAGATGTTTCAGGAAACACCATACACTTCTCCCGAGTGTCTGTTGGCAATTTACATCCCGCCCATCAGCATAACAAGGCTCCCAGTTCTCCATGGCCTGTCCTGCCTTTCTGGATTTTACACTTTTTTCAGATGGCCCTTTTGACCGGGGGGAAGTGAGACTTCATTGTAGTGCAGATTTCCTTTGCAAGCTTGCTTGGTTGGCCAAAAAGGGCGTATGCGTTTTTTCCTGAATATATTCAGGAAAAAACGCATACGCCCTTTTTGGCCAAGTGCATCATTGTGGACGTTCTGCCTCTTTTCCTATGCTTTCAATGCAATTCCAGTCTACCTCCTGAAATCGGTTTCCTGCAATTCTGCCCCGCTTTCAAGTCCTCTTGGCAGCCTTACTTCAGTATATTTTTGGACGATAGCTGTCATTTATAACTCTGCACGTTTGTGAATTACAGTGCACCTGAGCTCCTTTCTTCAACTCGCTTTCTTTTGAGCTGGCCGCAACACCGCAGGATGGCTTCAGGCCCTAATCTGGTTCCGGCACGGCATGCTGAGCCTTTGGTTATTTCCTCTTCCTGGTGGTAAATGAGAGTTAAATTTGCCCGTCCAGACACCTCCAACTAGTCTCTCATTGGTTCTCCCTATTCCTGTTCATCTTCCGCAGAAATTGCAAACTGGGCCAAACAGGAGGTTAAAGGCGCTGACTCTCCAAGTGGGGAGAGTGTTAGTAAAGCGTCTGGAATGTTGCACCCGAGTACCAGTGGAGCAAAACTGAGACATATTTGAACACGTCTCCCGTTCACACGGTTGATCATACTCTGGGTTCCACATGCATGTTTTAGCTGAAGGAAGAATACCTTAAACCTGGAGAGTTGAGACCCGTGTAATGGGTACCATGCAATATGACTTCAAAGGGTCTTCATTTGCTCACCGAACCTCTCCAATCCTATCACTGCTGCGTTTATGCCCCTGTACACACGCTTGATTCTCTTTTGGAGACATAGCAATCCATAGGTTTTAAGATACTTACTAGTCAGGTACATTCTTAGGCGTTTAATATGGGGTGTTGAGTCCATTTCGTTGAGCAAGGAGTAGCTCTTGTCTATTCCATATTTGGCTTAGGAACTTTATCTGTGCTCATTGCAATCTCTGGTTTTATGCAGCACCCCAACTCACCTTTACCCTTAAGCAAGCATAAGTTGGTTTTCTAAATTTGAGACCCTGTTCTGTTTTGGAATTCAGTTCCTGTGTAGCCAAGTTTACATTCCGTGTATTAGTGATATCTTATGATGTTTCTTTTTCTGTGTGACTTATTTTAGTTAGAATCATCGTACCTGAATCCACTCATTATGCTGCTACGGGCCTGATGACATAGATTTCATTGCTGAGTGATATTGCTTTGTAAGTAAATACCACAACTTCTTTATCCATTTTTCACTTTCTGCGATGTTGAACTTGTACGGTAAACGAGGTTCTTGTAAACAGAGGCGTCCCAAACTTTGGGGTGGCTGTGTCTTTTTGATTTTAATTTCCCTAAGCTATAGGACCATAAGTGGAAGTGCCCTAGGCTCTGTTGCTTTGTTTTTTAGATGTTTCAGGAAACACCATACACTTCTCCCGAGTGTCTGTTGGCAATTTACATCCCGCCCATCAGCATAACAAGGCTCCCAGTTCTCCATGGCCTGTCCTGCCTTTCTGGATTTTACACTTTCTTCAGATGGCCCTTTTGACCAGGGGGAAGTGAGACTTCATTGTAGTGCAGATTTCCTTTGCAAGCTTGCTTGGTTGGCCAAAAAGGGCGTATGCGTTTTTTCCTGAATATATTCAGGAAAAAACGCATACGCCCTTTTTGGCCAAATGCATCATGGTGGACGTTCTGCCTCTTTTCCTATGCTTTCAATGCAATTCCAGTCTACCTCCTGAAATCGGTTTCCTGCAATCCTGCCCCGCTTTCAAGTCCTCTTGGCAGCCTTACTTCAGTATATTTTTGGACGATAGCTGTCATTTATAACTCTGCAGGTTTGTGAATTACAGTGCCCCTGAGCTCCTTTCTTCAACTCACTTTCTTTTGAGCTGGCCGCAACACCGCAGGATGGCTTCAGGCCCTAATCTGGTTCCGGCACGGCATGCTGAGCCTTTGGTTATTTCCTCTTCCTGGTGGTAAATGAGAGTTAAATTTGCCCGTCCAGACACCTCCAGCTAGTCTCTCATTGGTTCTCCCTATTCCTGTTCATCTTCCGCAGAAATTGCAAACTGGGCCAAACAGGAGGTTAAAGGCGCTGACTCTCCAAGTGGGGAGAGTGTTAGTAAAGCGTCTGGAATGTTGCACCCGAGTACCAGTGGAGCAAAACTGAGACATATTTGAACACGTCTCCCGTTCACACGGTTGATCATACTCTGGGTTCCACATGCATGTTTTAGCTGAAGGAAGAATACCTTAAACCTGGAGAGTTGAGACCCGTGTAATGGGTACCATGCAATATGACTTCAAAGGGTCTTCATTTGCTCACCGAACCTCTCCAATCCTATCACTGCTGCGTTTATGCCCCTGTACACACGCTTGATTCTCTTTTGGAGACATAGCAATCCATAGGTTTTAAGATACTTACTAGTCAGGTACATTCTTAGGCGTTTAATATGGGGTGTTGAGTCCATTTCGTTGAGCAAGGAGTAGCTCTTGTCTATTCCATATTTGGCTTAAGGAACTTTATCTGTGCTCATTGCAATCTCTGGTTTTATGCAGCACCCCAACTCACCTTTACCCTTAAGCAAGCATAAGTTGGTTTTCTAAATTTGAGACCCTGTTCTGTTTTGGAATTCAGTTCCTGTGTAGCCAAGTTTACATTCCGTGTATTAGTGATATCTTATGATGTTTCTTTTTCTGTGTGACTTATTTTAGTTAGAATCATCGTACCTGAATCCACTCATTATGCTGCTACGGGCCTGATGACATAGATTTCATTGCTGAGTGATATTGCTTTGTAAGTAAATACCACAACTTCTTTATCCATTTTTCACTTTCTGCGATGTTGAACTTGTACGGTAAATGAGGTTCTTGTAAACAGAGGCGTCCCAAACTTTGGGGTGGCTGTGTCTTTTTGATTTTAATTTCCCTAAGCTATAGGACCATAAGTGGAAGTGCCCTAGGCTCTGTTGCTTTGTTTTTTAGATGTTTCAGGAAACACCATACACTTCTCCCGAGTGTCTGTTGGCAATTTACATCCCGCCCATCAGCATAACAAGGCTCCCAGTTCTCCATGGCCTGTCCTGCCTTTCTGGATTTTACACTTTTTTCAGATGGCCCTTTTGACCGGGGGGAAGTGAGACTTCATTGTAGTGCAGATTTCCTTTGCAAGCTTGCTTGGTTGGCCAAAAAGGGCGTATGCGTTTTTTCCTGAATATATTCAGGAAAAACCGCATACGCCCTTTTTGGCCAAGTGCATCATTGTGGACGTTCTGCCTCTTTTCCTATGCTTTCAATGCAATTCCAGTCTACCTCCTGAAATCGGTTTCCTGCAATCCTGCCCCGCTTTCAAGTCCTCTTGGCAGCCTTACTTCAGTATATTTTTGGACGATAGCTGTCATTTATAACTCTGCAGGTTTGTGAATTACAGTGCACCTGAGCTCCTTTCTTCAACTCGCTTTCTTTTGAGCTGGCCGCAACACCGCAGGATGGCTTCAGGCCCTAATCTTGTTCCGGCACGGCACGCTGAGCCTTTGGTTATTTCCTCTTCCTGGTGGGAAATGAGAGTTAAATTTGCCCGTCCAGACACCTCCAGCTAGTCTCTCATTGGTTCTCGCTATTCCTGTTCATCTTCCGCAGAAATTGCAAACTGGGCCAAACAGGAGGTTAAAGGGACTGACTCTCCAAGTCGGGAGAGTGTTAGTAAAGCGTCTGGAATGTTGCACCCGAGTACCAGGGTACGAAAACTGAGACATATTTGAACACGTCTCCCGATCACATGGTTGATCATACTCTACGTTCCACATGCATGTTTTAGCTGAAGGAAGAATACCTTAAACCTGGGTAGTTGAAACCTGTTGAATGGGTACCATGCAATATGACTTCAAAGGGTCTTCATTTGCTCACCGAACCTCTCCAATCCTATCACTGCTGCGTTTATGCCCCTGTACACATGCTTGATTCTCTTTTGGAGACATAGCAATCCATAGGTTTTAAGATACTTACTAGTCAGGTACATTCTTAGGCGTTTAATATGGGGTGTTGAGTCCATTTCGTTGAGCAAGGAGTAGCTCTTGTCTATTCCATATTTGGCTTAAGGAACTTTATCTGTGCTCATTTCAATCTCTGGTTTTATGCAGCACCTCAACTCACCTTTCCCCTTAAGCAAGCATAAGTTGGTTTTCTACATTTGAGACCCTCTTCTGTTCTGTAATTCAGTTCCTGTGTAGCCAAGTTTACATTCCGTGTATTAGTGATATCTTATGATGTTTCTTTTTCTGTGTGACTTATTTCAGTTAGAATCATCGTACCTGAATCCACTCATTATGCTGCTACGGGCCTGATGACATAGATTTCATTGCTGAGTGATACTGCATTGTACGTAAGTACCACAAGTTCTTTATGCATTTTTCACTTTCTGTGATATTGAACTCGTACGGTAAATGAGGTTCTTGTAAACAGAGGCGTCCCAAACTTTGGGGTGGCTGTGTCTTTTTGATTTTAATTTCCCTAAGCTATAGGACCATAAGTGGAAGTGCCCTAGGCTCTGTTGCTTAGTTTTTTAGATGTTTCAGGAAACACCATACACTTCTCCCGAGTGTCTGTTGGCAATTTACATCCCGCCCATCAGCATAACAAGGCTCCCAGTTCTCCATGGCCTGTCCTGCCTTTCTGGATTTTACACTTTTTTCAGATGGCCCTTTTGACCGGGGGGAAGTGAGACTTCATTGTAGTGCAGATTTCCTTTGCAAGCTTGCTTGGTTGGCCAAAAAGGGCGTATGCGTTTTTTCCTGAATATATTCAGGAAAAAACGCATACGCCCTTTTTGGCCAAGTGCATCATTGTGGACGTTCTGCCTCTTTTCCTATGCTTTCAATGCAATTCCAATCTACCTCCTGAAATCGGTTTCCTGCAATTCTGCCCCGCTTTCAAGTCCTCTTGGCAGCCTTACTTCAGTATATTTTTGGACGATAGCTGTCATTTATAACTCTGCAGGTTTGTGAATTACAGTGCCCCTGAGCTCCTTTCTTCAACTCGCTTTCTTGTGACCTGGCCGCAACACCGCAGGATGGCTTCAGGCCCTAATCTTGTTCCGGCACGGCACGCTGAGCCTTTGGTTATTTCCTCTTCCTGGTGGGAAATGAGAGTTAAATTTGCCCGTCCAGACACCTCCAGCTAGTCTCTCATTGGTTCTCGCTATTCCTGTTCATCTTCCGCAGAAATTGCAAACTGGGCCAAACAGGAGGTTAAAGGGACTGACTCTCCAAGTCGGGAGAGTGTTAGTAAAGCGTCTGGAATGTTGCACCCGAGTACCAGGGTACGAAAACTGAGACATATTTGAACACGTCTCCCGATCACACGGTTGATCATACTCTGGGTTCCACATGCATGTTTTAGCTGAAGGAAGAATACCTTAAACCTGGAGAGTTGAGACCCGTGGAATGGGTACCATGCAATATGACTTCAAAGGGTCTTCATTTGCTCACCGAACCTCTCCAATCCTATCACTGCTGCGTTTATGCCCCTGTACACATGCTTGATTCTCTTTCGGAGACATAGCAATCCATAGGTTTTAAGATACTTACTAGTCAGGTACCTTCTTAGGCGTTTAATATGGGGTGTTGAGTCCATTTCATTGAGCAAGGAGTAGCTCTTGTCTATTCCATATTTGGCTTAAGGAACTTTATCTGTGCTCATTTTGATCTCTGGTTTTATGCAGCACCCCAACTCACCTTTCCCCTAAAGCAAGCATAAGTTGGTTTTCTAAATTTGAGACCCTGTTCTGTTTTGGAATTCAGTTCCTGAGTTTACATTCCTTTTATTACTGATATCTTATGATGTTTCTTTTTCTGTGTGACTTATTTCAGTTAGAATCATCATACCTGAATCCACTCATTGTGCTGCTAAGGGCCTGATGACATAGATTTCATTGCTGAGTGATATTGCTTTGTAAGTAAATACCACAACTTCTTTATCCATTTTTCACTTTCTGCAATGTTGAACTTGTATTGTAAACGAGGTTCTTGTAAACAGAGGTGTCCCAAACTTTGGGGTGGCTGTGTCTTTTTCATTTTAATTTCCCTAAGCTATAGGACCATAAGTGGAAGTGCCCTAGGCTCTGTTGCTTTGTTTTTTAGATGTTTCAGGAAACACCATACACTTCTCCCGAGTGTCTGTTGGCAATTTACATCCCGCCCATCAGCATAACAATGCTCCCAGTTCTCCATGGCCTGTCCTGCCTTTCTGGATTTTACACTTTTTTCAGATGGCCCTTTTGACCGGGGGGAAGTGAGACTTCATTGTAGTGCAGATTTCCTTTGCAAGCTTGCTTGGTTGGCCAAAAAGGGCGTATGCGTTTTTTCCTGAATATATTCAGGAAAAAACGCATACGCCCTTTTTGGCCAAGTGCATCATTGTGGACGTTCTGCCTCTTTTCCTATGCTTTCAATGCAATTCCAGGCTACCTCCTGAAATCGGTTTCCTGCAATTCTGCCCCGCTTTCAAGTCCTCTTGGCAGCCTTACTTCAGTATAATTTTGGACGATAGCTGTCATTTATAACGCTGCAGGTTTGTGAATTACAGTGCCCCTGAGCTCCTTTCTTCAACTCGCTTTCTTGTGACCTGGCCGCAACACCGCAGGATGGCTTCAGGCCCTAATCTGGTTCCGGCACGGCACGCTGAGCCTTTGGTTATTTCCTCTTCCTGGTGGGAAATGAGAGTTAAATTTGCCCGTCCAGACACCTCCAGCTAGTCTCTCATTGGTTCTCCCTATTCCTGTTCATCTTCCGCAGAAATTGCAAACTGGGCCAAACAGGAGGTTAAAGGCGCTGACTCTCCAAGTGGGGAGAGTGTTAGTAAAGCGTCTGGAATGTTGCACCCGAGTACCAGGGTACGAAAACTGAGACATATTTGAACACGTCTCCTGATCACACGGTTGATCATACTCTGGGTTCCACATGCATGTTTTAGCTGAAGGAAGAATACCTTAAACCTGGAGAGTTGAGACCCTTGTAATGGGTACCATGCAATATGACTTCAAAGGGTCTTCATTTGCTCACCGAACCTCTCCAATCCTATCACTGCTGCGTTTATGCCCCTGTACACATGCTTGATTCTCTTTTGGAGACATAGCAATCCATAGGTTTTAAGATACTTACTAGTCAGGTACATTCTTAGGCGTTTAATATGGGGTGTTGAGTCCATTTCGTTGAGCAAGGAGTAGCTCTTGTCTATTCCATATTTGGCTTAAGGAACTTTATCTGTGCTCATTTCGATCTCTGGTTTTATGCAGCACCCCAACTCACCTTTCCCCTTAAGCAAGCATAAGTTGGTTTTCTAAATTTGAGACCCTGTTCTGTTTTGGAATTCAGTTCCTGTGTAGCCAAGTTTACATTCCGTGTATTAGTGATATCTTATGATGTTTCTTTTTCTGTGTGACTTATTTCAGTTAGAATCATCGTACCTGAATCCACTCATTATGCTGCTACGGGCCTGTTGACATAGATTTCATTGCTGAGTGATACTGCATTGTACGTAAGTACCACAAGTTCTTTATCCATTTTTCACTTTCTGTGATATTGAACTTGTATGGTAAACGAGGTTCTTGTAAACACAGGCCTCCAAAACTTTGGGGTGGCTGTGTCTTTTTGATTTTAATTTCCCTAAGCTATAGGACCATAAGTGGAAGTGCCCTAGGCTCTGTTGCTTTGTTTTTTAGATGTTTCAGGAAACACCATACACTTCTCCCGAGTGTCTGTTGGCAATTTACGTCCCACCCATCAGCATAACAAGGCTCCCAGTTCTCCATGGCCTGTCCTGCCTTTCTGGATTTTACACTTTTTTCAGATGGCCCTTTTGACCGGGGGGAAGTGAGACTTCATTGTAGTGCAGATTTCCTTTGCAAGCTTGCTTGGTTGGCCAAAAAGGGCGTATGCGTTTCTTCCTGAATATATTCAGGAAAAAACGCATACGCCCTTTTTGGCCAAGTGCATCATTGTGGACGTTCTGCCTCTTTTCCTATGCTTTCAATGCAATTCCAGTCTACCTCCTGAAATCGGTTTCCTGCAATTCTGCCCCGCTTTCAAGTCCTCTTGGCAGCCTTACTTCAGTATATTTTTGGACGATAGCTGTCATTTATAACTCTGCAGGTTTGTGAATTACAGTGCCCCTGAGCTCCTTTCTTCAACTCGCTTTCTTGTGACCTGGCCGCAACACCACAGGATGGCTTCAGGCCCTAATCTGGATCCGGCACGGCATGCTGAGCCTTTGGTTATTTCCTCTTCCTGGTGGGAAATGAGAGTTAAATTTGCCCGTCCAGACACCTCCAGCTAGTCTCTCATTGGTTCTCGCTATTCCTGTTCATGTTCCGAAGAAATTGCAAACTGGGCCAAAGAGGAGGTTAAAGGTGCTGACTCTCCAAGTGGGGAGAGTGTTAGTAAAGCGTCTGGAATGTTGCACCCGAGTAACAGGGGACCAAAACTGAGACATATTTGAACACGTCTCCCGTTCACACAGTTGATCATACTCTGGGTTCCACATGCATGTTTTAGCTGAAGGAAGAATACCTTAAACCTGGAGAGTTGAGACCCGTGTAATGAGTACCATGCAATATGACTTCAAAGGGTCTTCATTTGCTCACCGAACCTCTCCAATCCTATCACTGCTGCGTTTATGCCCCTGTACACATGCTTGATTCTCTTTTGGAGACATAGCAATCCATAGGTTTTAAGATACTTACTAGTCAGGTACATTCTTAGGCGTTTAATATGGGGTATTGAGTCCATTTCGTTGAGCAAGGAGTAGCTCTTGTCTATTCCATATTTGGCTTAAGGAACTTTATCTGTGCTCATTCCAATCTCTGGTTTTATGCAGCACCCCAACTCACCTTTCCCCTTAAGCAAGCATAAGTTGGTTTTCTAAATTTGAGACCCTGTTCTCTTTTGGAATTCAGTTCCTGTGTAGCCAAGTTTACATTCCGTGTATTAGTGATATCTTATGATGTTTCTTTTTCTGTGTGACTTATTTCAGTTAGAATCATCGTACGTGAATCCACTCATTTTGCTGCTACGGGCCTGATGACATAGATTTCATTGCTGAGTGATACTGCATTGTACGTAAGTACCACAAGTTCTTTATCCATTTTTCACTTTCTGTGATATTGAACTTGTACGGTAAACGAGGTTCTTGTAAACAGAGGCGTCCCAAACTTTGGGGTGGCTGTGTCTTCTTGATTTTAATTTCCCTAAGCTATAGGACCATAAGTGGAAGTGCCCTAGGCTCTGTTGCTTTGTTTTTTAGATGTTTCAGGAAACACCATACACTTCTCCCGAGTGTCTGTTGGCAATTTACATCCCGCCCATCAGCATAACAAGGCTCCCAGTTCTCCATGGCCTGTCCTGCCTTTCTGGATTTTACACTTTTTTCAGATGGCCCTTTTGACCGGGGGGAAGTGAGACTTCATTGTAGTGCAGATTTCCTTTGCAAGCTTGCTTGGTTGGCCAAAAAGGGCGTATGCGTTTTTTCCTGAATATATTCAGGAAAAAACGCATACGCCCTTCTTGGCCAAGTGCATCATTGTGGACGTTCTGCCTCTTTTTCTATGCTTTCAATGCAATTCCAGTCTACCTCCTGAAATCGGTTTCCTGCAATTCTGCCCCGCTTTCAAGTCCTCTTGGCAGCCTTACTTCAGTATATTTTTGGACGATAGCTGTCATTTATAACTCTGCAGGTTTGTGAATTACAGTGCCCCTGAGCTCCTTTCTTCAACTCGGTTTCTTTTGACCTGGCCGCAACACCGCAGGATGGCTTCAGGTCCTAATCTGGTTCCGGCACGGCACGCTGAGCCTTTGGTTAATTCCTCTTCCTGGTGGGAAATGAGAGTTAAATTTGCCCGTCCAGACACCTCCAGCTAGTCTCTCATTGGTTCTCGCTATTCCTGTTCATCTTCTGCAGAAATTGCAAACTGGGCCAAACAGGAGGTTAAAGGGACTGACTCTCCAAGTCGGGAGAGTGTTAGTAAAGCGTCTGGAATGTTGCACCCGAGTACCAGGGTACGAAAACTGAGACATATTTGAACACGTCTCCCGATCACATGGTTGATCATACTCTAGGTTCCACATGCATGTTTTAACTGAAGGAAGAATACCTTAAACCTGGGTAGTTGAAACCCGTGGAATGGGTACCATGCAATATGACTTCAAAGGGTCTTCATTTGCTCACCGAACCTCTCCAATCCTATCAATGCTGAGTTTATGCCCCTGTACACATGCTTGATTCTCTTTTGGAGACATAGCAATCCATAGGTTTTAAGATACTTACTAGTCAGGTACATTCTTAGGCGTTTAATATGGGGTATTGAGTCCATTTCGTTGAGCAAGGAGTAGCTCTTGTCTATTCCATATTTGGCTTAAGGAACTTTATCTGTGCTCATTCCAATCTCTGGTTTTATGCAGCACCCCAACTCACCTTTCCCCTTAAGCAAGCATAAGTTGGTTTTCTAAATTTGAGACCCTGTTCTGTTTTGGAATTCAGTTCCTGTGTAGCCAAGTTTACATTCCGTGTATTAGTGATATCTTATGATGTTTCTTTTTCTGTGTGACTTATTTCAGTTAGAATCATCATACCTGAATCCACTCATTTTGCTGCTACGGGCCTGATGACATAGATTTCATTGCTGAGTGATACTGCATTGTACGTAAGTACCACAAGTTCTTTATCCATTTTTCACTTTCTGTGATATTGAACTTGTACGGTAAACGAGGTTCTTGTAAACAGAGGCGTCCCAAACTTTGGGGTGGCTGTGTCTTCTTGATTTTAATTTCCCTAAGCTATAGGACCATAAGTGGAAGTGCCCTAGGCTCTGTTGCTTTGTTTTTTAGATGTTTCAGGAAACACCATACACTTCTCCCGAGTGTCTGTTGGCAATTTACATCCCGCCCATCAGCATAACAAGGCTCCCAGTTCTCCATGGCCTGTCCTGCCTTTCTGGATTTTACACTTTTTTCAGATGGCCCTTTTGACCGGGGGGAAGTGAGACTTCATTGTAGTGCAGATTTCCTTTGCAAGCTTGCTTGGTTGGCCAAAAAGGGCGTATGCGTTTTTTCCTGAATATATTCAGGAAAAAACGCATACGCCCTTCTTGGCCAAGTGCATCATTGTGGACGTTCTGCCTCTTTTTCTATGCTTTCAATGCAATTCCAGTCTACCTCCTGAAATCGGTTTCCTGCAATTCTGCCCCGCTTTCAAGTCCTCTTGGCAGCCTTACTTCAGTATATTTTTGGACGATAGCTGTCATTTATAACTCTGCAGGTTTGTGAATTACAGTGCCCCTGAGCTCCTTTCTTCAACTCGGTTTCTTTTGACCTGGCCGCAACACCGCAGGATGGCTTCAGGTCCTAATCTGGTTCCGGCACGGCACGCTGAGCCTTTGGTTAATTCCTCTTCCTGGTGGGAAATGAGAGTTAAATTTGCCCGTCCAGACACCTCCAGCTAGTCTCTCATTGGTTCTCGCTATTCCTGTTCATCTTCCGCAGAAATTGCAAACTGGGCCAAACAGGAGGTTAAAGGCACTGACTCTCCAAGTGGGGAGAGTGTTTGTAAAGCGTCTGGAATGTTGCACCCGAGTACCAGGGTACAAAAACTGAGACATATTTGAACACGTCTCCCGTTCACATGGTTGATCATACTCTGGGTTCCACATGCATGTTTTAGCTGAAGGAAGAATACCTTAAACCTGGAGAGTTGAGACCCGTGGAATGGGTACCATGCAATATGACTTCAAAGGGTCTTCATTTGCTCACCGAACCTCTCCAATCCTATCACTGCTGCGTTTATGCCCCTGTACACATGCTTGATTCTCTTTTGGAGACATAGCAATCCATAGGTTTTAAGATACTTACTAGTCAGGTACATTCTTAGGCGTTTAATAAGGGGTGTTGAGTCCATTTCGTTGAGCAAGGAGTAGCTCTTGTCTATTCCATATTTGGCTTAAGGAACTTTATCTGTGCTCATTTCGATCTCTGGTTTTATGCAGCACCCCAACTCACCTTTACCCTTAAGCAAGCATAAGTTGGTTTTCTAAATTTGAGACCCTGTTCTGTTTTGGAATTCAGTTCCTGTGTAGCCAAGTTTACATTCCATGTATTAGTGATATCTTATGATGTTTCTTTTTCTGTGTGACTTATTTCAGTTAGAATCATCGTACCTGAATCCACTCATTATGCTGCTACGGGCCTGATGACATAGATTTCATTGCTGAGTGATACTGCATTGTACGTAAGTACCACAAGTTCTTTATCCATTTTTCACTTTCTGTGATATTGAACTTGTACGGTAAACGAGGTTCTTGTAAACACAGGCGTCCAAAAATTTGGGGTGGTTGTGTCTTTTTGATTTTAATTTCCCTAAGCTATAGGACCATAAGTGGAAGTGCCCTAGGCTCTGTTGCTTTGTTTTTTAGATGTTTCAGGAAACACCATACACTTCTCCCGAGTGTCTGTTGGCAATTTACATCCCGCCCATCAGCATAACAAGGCTCCCAGTTCTCCATGGCCTGTCCTGCCTTTCTGGATTTTACACTTTTTTCAGATGGCCCTTTTGACCGGGGGGAAGTGAGACTTCATTGTAGTGCAGATTTCCTTTGCAAGCTTGCTTGGTTGGCCAAAAAGGGCGTATGCGTTTTTTCCTGAATATATTCAGGAAAAAACGCATACGCCCTTTTTGGCCAAGTGCATCATTGTGGACGTTCTGCCTCTTTTCCTATGCTTTCAATGCAATTCCAGTCTACCTCCTGAAATCGGTTTCCTGCAATTCTGCCCCGCTTTCAAGTCCTCTTGGCAGCCTTACTTCAGTATATTTTTGGACGATAGCTGTCATTTATAACTCTGCAGGTTTGTGAATTACAGTGCCCCTGAGCTCCTTTCTTCAACTCGCTTTCTTTTGAGCTGGCCGCAACACCGCAGGATGGCTTCAGGCCCTAATCTGGTTCCGGCACGGCACGCTGAGCCTTTGGTTATTTCCTCTTCCTGGTGGGAAATGAGAGTTAAATTTGCCCGTCCAGACACCTCCAGCTAGTCTCTCATTGGTTCTCGCTGTTCCTGTTCATCTTCCGCAGAAATTGCAAACTGGGCCAAACAGGAGGTTAAAGGCGCTGACTCTCCAAGTGGGGAGAGTGTTAGTAAAGCGTCTGGAATGTTGCACCTGAGTACCAGGGGAGGAAAACTGAGACATATTTGAACACGTCTCCCGTTCACACAGTTGATCATACTCTGGGTTCCACATGCATGTTTTAGCTGAAGGAAGAATACCTTAAACCTGGAGAGTTGAGACCCGTGGAATGGGTACCATGCAATATGACTTCAAAGGGTCTTCATTTGCTCACCGAACCTCTCCAATCCTATCACTGCTGCGTTTATGCCCCTGTACACATGCTTGATTCTCTTTTGGAGACATAGCAATCCATAGGTTTTAAGATACTTACTAGTCAGGTACATTCTTAGGCGTTTAATATGGGGTATTGAGTCCATTTCGTTGAGCAAGGAGTAGCTCTTGTCTATTCCATATTTGGCTTAAGGAACTTTATCTGTGCTCATTCCAATCTCTGGTTTTATGCAGCACCCCAACTCACCTTTCCCCTTAAGCAAGCATAAGTTGGTTTTCTAAATTTGAGACCCTGTTCTGTTTTGGAATTCAGTTCCTGTGTAGCCAAGTTTACATTCCTTTTATTACTGATATCTTATGATGTTTCTTTTTCTGTGTGACTTATTTCAGTTAGAATAATCGTACGTGAATCCACTCATTTTGCTGCTACGGGCCTGATGACATAGATTTCATTGCTGAGTGATACTGCATTGTACGTAAGTACCACAAGTTCTTTATCCATTTTTCACTTTCTGTGATATTGAACTTGTACGGTAAACGAGGTTCTTGTAAACAGAGGCGTCCCAAACTTTGGGGTGGCTGTGTCTTCTTGATTTTAATTTCCCTAAGCTATAGGACCATAAGTGGAAGTGCCCTAGGCTCTGTTGCTTTGTTTTTTAGATGTTTCAGGAAACACCATACACTTCTCCCGAGTGTCTGTTGGCAATTTACATCCCGCCCATCAGCATAACAAGGCTCCCAGTTCTCCATGGCCTGTCCTGCCTTTCTGGATTTTACACTTTTTTCAGATGGCCCTTTTGACCGGGGGGAAGTGAGACTTCATTGTAGTGCAGATTTCCTTTGCAAGCTTGCTTGGTTGGCCAAAAAGGGCGTATGCGTTTTTTCCTGAATATATTCAGGAAAAAACGCATACGCCCTTCTTGGCCAAGTGCATCATTGTGGACGTTCTGCCTCTTTTTCTATGCTTTCAATGCAATTCCAGTCTACCTCCTGAAATCGGTTTCCTGCAATTCTGCCCCGCTTTCAAGTCCTCTTGGCAGCCTTACTTCAGTATATTTTTGGACGATAGCTGTCATTTATAACTCTGCAGGTTTGTGAATTACAGTGCCCCTGAGCTCCTTTCTTCAACTCGGTTTCTTTTGACCTGGCCGCAACACCGCAGGATGGCTTCAGGTCCTAATCTGGTTCCGGCACGGCACGCTGAGCCTTTGGTTAATTCCTCTTCCTGGTGGGAAATGAGAGTTAAATTTGCCCGTCCAGACACCTCCAGCTAGTCTCTCATTGGTTCTCACTATTCCTGTTCATCTTCTGCAGAAATTGCAAACTGGGCCAAACAGGAGGTTAAAGGGACTGACTCTCCAAGTCGGGAGAGTGTTAGTAAAGCGTCTGGAATGTTGCACCCGAGTACCAGGGTACGAAAACTGAGACATATTTGAACACGTCTCCCGATCACATGGTTGATCATACTCTAGGTTCCACATGCATGTTTTAGCTGAAGGAAGAATACCTTAAACCTGGGTAGTTGAAACCCGTGGAATGGGTACCATGCAATATGACTTCAAAGGGTCTTCATTTGCTCACCGAACCTCTCCAATCCTATCACTGCTGCGTTTATGCCCCTGTACACATGCTTGATTCTCTTTTGGAGACATAGCAATCCATAGGTTTTAAGATACTTACTAGTCAGGTACATTCTTAGGCGTTTAATATGGGGTGTTGAGTCCATTTCGTTGAGCAAGGAGTAGCTCTTGTCTATTCCATATTTGGCTTAAGGAACTTTATCTGTGCTCATTTCAATCTCTGGTTTTATGCAGCACCCCAACTCACCTTTCCCCTAAAGCAAGCATAAGTTGGTTTTCTAAATTTGAGACCCTGTTCTGTTTTGGAATTCAGTTCCTGTGTAGCCAAGTTTACATTCCGTGTATTACTGATATCTTATGATGTTTCTTTTTCTGTGTGACTTATTTCAGTTAGAATCATCATACCTGAATCCACTCATTGTGCTTCTAAGGGCCTGATGACATAGATTTCATTGCTGAGTGATATTGCTTTGTAAGTAAATACCACAACTTCTTTATCTGTTTTTCACTTTCTGCGATGTTGTACTTGTACTGTAAACGAGGTTCTTGTAAACAGAGGCGTCCCAAACTTTGGGGTGGCTGTGCCTTTTTGATTTTAATTTCCCTAAGCTATAGGACCATAAGTGGAAGTGCCCTAGGCTCTGTTGCTTTGTGTTTTAGATGTTTCAAGAAACACCATACACTTCTCCCGAGTGTCTGTTGGCAATTTACATCCCGCCCATCAGCATAACAAGGCTCCCAGTTCTCCATGGCCTGTCCTGCCTTTCTGGATTTTACACTTTTTTCAGATGGCCCTTTTGACCGGGGGGAAGTGAGACTTCATTGTAGTGCAGATTTCCTTTGCAAGCTTGCTTGGTTGGCCAAAAAGGGCGTATGCGTTTTTTCCTGAATATATTCAGGAAAAAACGCATACGCCCTTTTTGGCCAAGTGCATCATTGTGGACGTTCTGCCTCTTTTCCTATGCTTTCAATGCAATTCCAGTCTACCTCCTGAAATCGGTTTCCTGCAATTCTGCCCCGCTTTCAAGTCCTCTTGGCAGCCTTACTTCAGTATATTTTTGGACGATAGCTGTCATTTATAACGCTGCAGGTTTGTGAATTACAGTGCCCCTGAGCTCCTTTCTTCAACTCGCTTTCTTGTGACCTGGCCGCAACACCGCAGGATGGCTTCAGGCCCTAATCTGGTTCCGGCACGGCACGCTGAGCCTTTGGTTATTTCCTCTTCCTGGTGGGAAATGAGAGTTAAATTTGCCCGTCCAGACACCTCCAGCTAGTCTCTCATTGGTTCTCGCTATTCCTGTTCATCTTCCGCAGAAATTGCAAACTGGGCCAAACAGGAGGTTAAAGGCGCTGACTCTCCAAGTGGGGAGAGTGTTAGTAAAGCGTCTGGAATGTTGCACCCGAGTACCAGGGGAGGAAAACTGAGACATATTTGAACACGTCTCCCGTTCACACGGTTGATCATACTCTGGGTTCCACATGCATGTTTTAGCTGAAGGAAGAATACCTTAAACCTGGAGAGTTGAGACCCGTGTAATGGGTACCATGCAATATGACTTCAAAGGGTCTTCATTTGCTCACCGAACCTCTCCAATCCTATCACTGCTGCATTTATGCCCCTGTACACATGCTTGATTCTCTTTCGGAGACATAGCAATCCATAGGTTTTAAGATACTTACTAGTCAGGTACATTCTTAGGCGTTTAATATGGGGTGTTGAGTCCATTTCGTTGAGCAAGGAGTAGCTCTTGCTTATTCCATATTTGGCTTAAGGAACTTTATCTGTGCTCATTTCAATCTCTGGTTTTATGCAGCACCCCAACTCACCTTTACCCTTAAGCAAGCATAAGTTGGTTTTCTAAATTTGAGACCCTGTTCTGTTCTGTAATTCAGTTACTGTGTAGCCAAGTTTACATTCCGTGTATTACTGATATCTTATGATGTTTCTTTTTCTGTGTGACTTATTTCAGTTAGAATCATCATACCTGAATCCACTCATTGTGCTGCTAAGGGCCTGATGACATAGATTTCATTGCTGAGTGATATTGCTTTGTAAGTAAATACCACAAGTTCTTTATCCATTTTTCACTTTCTGCAATGTTGAACTTGTATTGTAAATGAGGTTCTTGTAAACAGAGGTGTCCCAAACTTTGGGGTGGCTGTGTCTTTTTGATTTTAATTTCCCTAAGCTATAGGACCATAAGTGGAAGTGCCCTAGGCTCTGTTGCTTTGTTTTTTAGATGTTTCAGGAAACACCATACACTTCTCCCGAGTGTCTGTTGGCAATTTACATCCCGCCCATCAGCATAACAAGGCTCCCAGTTCTCCATGGCCTGTCCTGCCTTTCTGGATTTTACACTTTTTTCAGATGGCCCTTTTGACCGGGGGAAAGTGAGTCTTCATTGTAGTGCAGATTTCCTTTGCAAGCTTGCTTGGTTGGCCAAAAAGGGCGTATGCGTTTTTTCCTGAATATATTCAGGAAAAAACGCATACGCCCTTTTTGGCCAAGTGCATCATTGTGGACGTTCTGCCTCTTTTCCTATGCTTTCAATGCAATTCCAGTCTACCTCCTGAAATCGGTTTCCTGCAATTCTGCCCCGCTTTCAAGTCCTCTTGGCAGCCTTACTTCAGTATATTTTTGGACGATAGCTGTCATTTATAACTCTGCAGGTTTGTGAATTACAGTGCCCCTGAGCTCCTTTCTTCAACTCGCTTTCTTGTGACCTGGTCGGAACACCGCAGGATGGCTTCAGGCCCTAATCTCGTTCCGGCACGGCACGCTGAGCCTTTGGTTATTTCCTCTTCCTGGTGGGAAATGAGAGTTAAATTTGCCCGTCCAGACACCTCTAGCTAGTCTCTCATTGGTTCTCCCTATTCCTGTTCATCTTCCGCAGAAATTGCAAACTGGGCCAAACAGGAGGTTAAAGGCGCTGACTCTCCAAGTGGGGAGAGTGTTAGTAAAGCGTCTGGAATGTTGCACCCGAGTACCAGGGGAGGAAAACTGAGACATATTTGAACACGTCTCCCGTTCACACAGTTGATCATACTCTGGGTTCCACATGCATGTTTTAGCTGAAGGAAGAATACCTTAAACCTGGAGAGTTGAGACCCGTGGAATGGGTACCATGCAATATGACTTCAAAGGGTCTTCATTTGCTCACCGAACCTCTCCAATCCTATCACTGCTGCGTTTATGCCCCTGTACACATGCTTGATTCTCTTTTGGAGACATAGCAATCCATAGGTTTTAAGATACTTACTAGTCAGGTACATTCTTAGGCGTTTAATATGGGGTGTTGAGTCCATTTCGTTGAGCAAGGAGTAGCTCTTGTCTATTCCATATTTGGCTTAAGGAACTTTATCTGTGCTCATTTCGATCTCTGGTTTTATGCAGCACCCCAACTCACCTTTCCCCTTAAGCAAGCATAAGTTGGTTTTCTAAATTTGAGACCCTGTTCTGTTTTGGAATTCAGTTCCTGTGTAGCCAAGTTTACATTCCATGTATTAGTGATATCTTATGATGTTTCTTTTTCTGTGTGACTTATTTCAGTTAGAATCATCGTACCTGAATCCACTCATTATGCTGCTACGGGCCTGATGACATAGATTTCATTGCTGAGTGATACTGCATTGTACGTAAGTACCACAAGTTCTTTATCCATTTTTCACTTTCTGTGATATTGAACTTGTACGGTAAACGAGGTTCTTGTAAACACAGGCGTCCAAAACTTTGGGTTGGCTGTGTCTTTTTGATTTTAATTTCCCTAAGCTATAGGACCATAAGTGGAAGTGCCCTAGGCTCTGTTGCTTTGTTTTTTAGATGTTTCAGGAAACACCATACACTTCTCCCGAGTGTCTGTTGGCAATTTACATCCCGCCCATCAGCATAACAAGGCTCCCAGTTCTCCATGGCCTGTCCTGCCTTTCTGGATTTTACACTTTTTTCAGATGGCCCTTTTGACCGGGGGGAAGTGAGACTTCATTGTAGTGCAGATTTCCTTTGCAAGCTTGCTTGGTTGGCCAAAAAGGGCGTATGCATTTTTTCCTGAATATATTCAGGAAAAAACGCATACGCCCTTTTTGGCCAAGTGCATCATTGTGGACGTTCTGCCTCTTTTCCTATGCTTTCAATGCAATTCCAGTCTACCTCCTGAAATCGGTTTCCTGCAATTCTGCCCCGCTTTCAAGTCCTCTTGGCAGCCTTACTTCAGTATATTTTTGGACGATAGCTGTCATTTATAACTCTGCAGGTTTGTGATTTACAGTGCCCCTGAGCTCCTTTCTTCAACTCGCTTTCTGTTGAGCTGGCCGCAACACCGCAGGATGGCTTCAGGCCCTAATCTCGTTCCGGCACGGCACGCTGAGCCTTTGGTTATTTCCTCTTCCTGGTGGGAAATGAGAGTTAAATTTGCCCGTCCAGACACCTCCAGCTAGTCTCTCATTGGTTCTCGCTATTCCTGTTCATCTTCCGCAGAAATTGCAAACTGGGCCAAACAGGAGGTTAAAGGCGCTGACTCTCCAAGTGGGGAGAGTGTTAGTAAAGCGTCTGGAATGTTGCACCCGAGTACCAGGGGAGGAAAACTGAGACATATTTGAACACGTCTCCCGTTCACACAGTTGATCATACTCTGGGTTCCACATGCATGTTTTAGCTGAAGGAAGAATACCTTAAACCTGGAGAGTTGAGACCCGTGTAATGGGTACCATGCAATATGACTTCAAAGGGTCTTCATTTGCTCACCGAACCTCTCCAATCCTATCACTGCTGCGTTTATGCCCCTGTACACATGCTTGATTCTCTTTTGGAGACATAGCAATCCATAGGTTTTAAGATACTTACTAGTCAGGTACATTCTTAGGCGTTTAATATGGGGTGTTGAGTCCATTTCATTGAGCAAGGAGTAGCTCTTGTCTATTCCATATTTGGCTTAAGGAACTTTATCTGTGCTCATTCCAATCTCTGGTTTTATGCAGCACCCCAACTCATCTTTCCCCTAAAGCAAGCATAAGTTGGTTCTCTAAATTTGAGACCCTGTTCTGTTTTGGAATTCAGTTCCTGTGTAGCCAAGTTTACATTCCGTGTATTACTGATATCTTATGATGTTTCTTTTTCTGTGTGACTTATTTCAGTTAGAATCATCATACCTGAATCCACTCATTGTGCTTCTAAGGGCCTGATGACATAGATTTCATTGCTGAGTGATATTGCTTTGTAAGTAAATACCACAAGTTCTTTATCCATTTTTCACTTTCTGTGATATTGAACTTGTATGGTAAACGAGGTTCTTGTAAACAGAGGCGTCCCAAACTTTGGGGTGGCTGTGCCTTTTTGATTTTAATTTCCCTAAGCTATAGGACCATAAGTGGAAGTGCCCTAGGCTCTGTTGCTTTGTGTTTTAGATGTTTCAAGAAACACCATACACTTCTCCTGAGTGTCTGTTGGCAATTTACATCCCGCCCATCAGCATAACAAGGCTCCCAGTTCTCCATGGCCTGTCCTGCCTTTCTGGATTTTACACTTTTTTCAGATGGCCCTTTTGACCGGGGGGAAGTGAGACTTCATTGTAGTGCAGATTTCCTTTGCAAGCTTGCTTGGTTGGCCAAAAAGGGCGTATGCGTTTTTTCCTGAATATATTCAGGAAAAAACGCATACGCCCTTTTTGGCCAAGTGCATCATTGTGGACGTTCTGCCTCTTTTCCTATGCTTTCAATGCAATTCCAGTCTACCTCCTGAAATCGGTTTCCTGCAATTCTGCCCCGCTTTCAAGTCCTCTTGGCAGCCTTACTTCAGTATATTTTTGGACGATAGCTGTCATTTATAACTCTGCAGGTTTGTGAATTACAGTGCCCCTGAGCTCCTTTCTTCAACTCGCTTTCTTGTGACCTGGTCGGAACACCGCAGGATGGCTTCAGGCCCTAATCTCGTTCCGGCACGGCACGCTGAGCCTTTGGTTATTTCCTCTTCCTGGTGGGAAATGAGAGTTAAATTTGCCCGTCCAGACACCTCTAGCTAGTCTCTCATTGGTTCTCCCTATTCCTGTTCATCTTCCGCAGAAATTGCAAACTGGGCCAAACAGGAGGTTAAAGGCGCTGACTCTCCAAGTGGGGAGAGTGTTAGTAAAGCGTCTGGAATGTTGCACCCGAGTACCAGGGGAGGAAAACTGAGACATATTTGAACACGTCTCCCGTTCACACGGTTGATCATACTCTGGGTTCCACATGCATGTTTTAGCTGAAGGAAGAATACCTTAAACCTGGAGAGTTGAGACCCGTGGAATGGGTACCATGCAATATGACTTCAAAGGGTCTTCATTTGCTCACCGAACCTCTCCAATCCTATCACTGCTGCGTTTATGCCCCTGTACACATGCTTGATTCTCTTTTGGAGACATAGCAATCCATAGGTTTTAAGATACTTACTAGTCAGGTACATTCTTAGGCGTTTAATATGGGGTGTTGAGTCCATTTCGTTGAGCAAGGAGTAGCTCTTGTCTATTCCATATTTGGCTTAAGGAACTTTATCTGTGCTCATTTTGATCTCTGGTTTTATGCAGCACCCCAACTCACCTTTACCCTTAAGCAAGCATAAGTTGGTTTTCTAAATTTGAGACCCTGTTCTGTTTTGGAATTCAGTTCCTGTGTAGCCAAGTTTACATTCCATGTATTAGTGATATCTTATGATGTTTCTTTTTCTGTGTGACTTATTTCAGTTAGAATCATCGTACCTGAATCCACTCATTATGCTGCTACGGGCCTGATGACATAGATTTCATTGCTGAGTGATACTGCATTGTACGTAAGTACCACAAGTTCTTTATCCATTTTTCACTTTCTGTGATATTGAACTTGTACGGTAAACGAGGTTCTTGTAAACACAGGCGTCCAAAACTTTGGGTTGGCTGTGTCTTTTTGATTTTAATTTCCCTAAGCTATAGGACCATAAGTGGAAGTGCCCTAGGCTCTGTTGCTTTGTTTTTTAGATGTTTCAGGAAACACCATACACTTCTCCCGAGTGTCTGTTGGCAATTTACATCCCGCCCATCAGCATAACAAGGCTCCCAGTTCTCCATGGCCTGTCCTGCCTTTCTGGATTTTACACTTTTTTCAGATGGCCCTTTTGACCGGGGGGAAGTGAGACTTCATTGTAGTGCAGATTTCCTTTGCAAGCTTGCTTGGTTGGCCAAAAAGGGCGTATGCATTTTTTCCTGAATATATTCAGGAAAAAACGCATACGCCCTTTTTGGCCAAGTGCATCATTGTGGACGTTCTGCCTCTTTTCCTATGCTTTCAATGCAATTCCAGTCTACCTCCTGAAATCGGTTTCCTGCAATTCTGCCCCGCTTTCAAGTCCTCTTGGCAGCCTTACTTCAGTATATTTTTGGACGATAGCTGTCATTTATAACTCTGCAGGTTTGTGATTTACAGTGCCCCTGAGCTCCTTTCTTCAACTCGCTTTCTTGTGACCTGGTCGGAACACCGCAGGATGGCTTCAGGCCCTAATCTCGTTCCGGCACGGCACGCTGAGCCTTTGGTTATTTCCTCTTCCTGGTGGGAAATGAGAGTTAAATTTGCCCGTCCAGACACCTCCAGCTAGTCTCTCATTGGTTCTCGCTATTCCTGTTCATCTTCCGCAGAAATTGCAAACTGGGCCAAACAGGAGGTTAAAGGCGCTGACTCTCCAAGTGGGGAGAGTGTTAGTAAAGCGTCTGGAATGTTGCACCCGAGTACCAGGGGAGGAAAACTGAGACATATTTGAACACGTCTCCCGTTCACACAGTTGATCATACTCTGGGTTCCACATGCATGTTTTAGCTGAAGGAAGAATACCTTAAACCTGGAGAGTTGAGACCCGTGTAATGGGTACCATGCAATATGACTTCAAAGGGTCTTCATTTGCTCACCGAACCTCTCCAATCCTATCACTGCTGCGTTTATGCCCCTGTACACATGCTTGATTCTCTTTTGGAGACATAGCAATCCATAGGTTTTAAGATACTTACTAGTCAGGTACATTCTTAGGCGTTTAATATGGGGTGTTGAGTCCATTTCATTGAGCAAGGAGTAGCTCTTGTCTATTCCATATTTGGCTTAAGGAACTTTATCTGTGCTCATTCCAATCTCTGGTTTTATGCAGCACCCCAACTCATCTTTCCCCTAAAGCAAGCATAAGTTGGTTCTCTAAATTTGAGACCCTGTTCTGTTTTGGAATTCAGTTCCTGTGTAGCCAAGTTTACATTCCGTGTATTACTGATATCTTATGATGTTTCTTTTTCTGTGTGACTTATTTCAGTTAGAATCATCATACCTGAATCCACTCATTGTGCTTCTAAGGGCCTGATGACATAGATTTCATTGCTGAGTGATATTGCTTTGTAAGTAAATACCACAAGTTCTTTATCCATTTTTCACTTTCTGTGATATTGAACTTGTATGGTAAACGAGGTTCTTGTAAACAGAGGCGTCCCAAACTTTGGGGTGGCTGTGCCTTTTTGATTTTAATTTCCCTAAGCTATAGGACCATAAGTGGAAGTGCCCTAGGCTCTGTTGCTTTGTGTTTTAGATGTTTCAAGAAACACCATACACTTCTCCTGAGTGTCTGTTGGCAATTTACATCCCGCCCATCAGCATAACAAGGCTCCCAGTTCTCCATGGCCTGTCCTGCCTTTCTGGATTTTACACTTTTTTCAGATGGCCCTTTTGACCGGGGGGAAGTGAGACTTCATTGTAGTGCAGATTTCCTTTGCAAGCTTGCTTGGTTGGCCAAAAAGGGCGTATGCGTTTTTTCCTGAATATATTCAGGAAAAAACGCATACGCCCTTTTTGGCCAAGTGCATCATTGTGGACGTTCTGCCTCTTTTCCTATGCTTTCAATGCAATTCCAGTCTACCTCCTGAAATCGGTTTCCTGCAATTCTGCCCCGCTTTCAAGTCCTCTTGGCAGCCTTACTTCAGTATATTTTTGGACGATAGCTGTCATTTATAACTCTGCAGGTTTGTGAATTACAGTGCCCCTGAGCTCCTTTCTTCAACTCGCTTTCTTGTGACCTGGTCGGAACACCGCAGGATGGCTTCAGGCCCTAATCTCGTTCCGGCACGGCACGCTGAGCCTTTGGTTATTTCCTCTTCCTGGTGGGAAATGAGAGTTAAATTTGCCCGTCCAGACACCTCTAGCTAGTCTCTCATTGGTTCTCCCTATTCCTGTTCATCTTCCGCAGAAATTGCAAACTGGGCCAAACAGGAGGTTAAAGGCGCTGACTCTCCAAGTGGGGAGAGTGTTAGTAAAGCGTCTGGAATGTTGCACCCGAGTACCAGGGGAGGAAAACTGAGACATATTTGAACACGTCTCCCGTTCACACGGTTGATCATACTCTGGGTTCCACATGCATGTTTTAGCTGAAGGAAGAATACCTTAAACCTGGAGAGTTGAGACCCGTGGAATGGGTACCATGCAATATGACTTCAAAGGGTCTTCATTTGCTCACCGAACCTCTCCAATCCTATCACTGCTGCGTTTATGCCCCTGTACACATGCTTGATTCTCTTTTGGAGACATAGCAATCCATAGGTTTTAAGATACTTACTAGTCAGGTACATTCTTAGGCGTTTAATATGGGGTGTTGAGTCCATTTCGTTGAGCAAGGAGTAGCTCTTGTCTATTCCATATTTGGCTTAAGGAACTTTATCTGTGCTCATTTTGATCTCTGGTTTTATGCAGCACCCCAACTCACCTTTACCCTTAAGCAAGCATAAGTTGGTTTTCTAAATTTGAGACCCTGTTCTGTTTTGGAATTCAGTTCCTGTGTAGCCAAGTTTACATTCCATGTATTAGTGATATCTTATGATGTTTCTTTTTCTGTGTGACTTATTTCAGTTAGAATCATCGTACCTGAATCCACTCATTATGCTGCTACGGGCCTGATGACATAGATTTCATTGCTGAGTGATACTGCATTGTACGTAAGTACCACAAGTTCTTTATCCATTTTTCACTTTCTGTGATATTGAACTTGTACGGTAAACGAGGTTCTTGTAAACACAGGCGTCCAAAACTTTGGGGTGGTTGTGTCTTTTTGATTTTAATTTCCCTAAGCTATAGGACCATAAGTGGAAGTGCCCTAGGCTCTGTTGCTTTGTTTTTTAGATGTTTCAGGAAACACCATACACTTCTCCCGAGTGTCTGTTGGCAATTTACATCCCGCCCATCAGCATAACAAGGCTCCCAGTTCTCCATGGCCTGTCCTGCCTTTCTGGATTTTACACTTTTTTCAGATGGCCCTTTTGACCGGGGGGAAGTGAGACTTCATTGTAGTGCAGATTTCCTTTGCAAGCTTGCTTGGTTGGCCAAAAAGGGCGTATGCGTTTTTTCCTGAATATATTCAGGAAAAAACGCATACGCCCTTTTTGGCCAAGTGCATCATTGTGGACGTTCTGCCTCTTTTCCTATGCTTTCAATGCAATTCCAGTCTACCTCCTGAAATCGGTTTCCTGCAATTCTGCCCCGCTTTCAAGTCCTCTTGGCAGCCTTACTTCAGTATATTTTTGGACGATAGCTGTCATTTATAACTCTGCAGGTTTGTGAATTACAGTGCCCCTGAGCTCCTTTCTTCAACTCGCTTTCTTTTGAGCTGGCCGCAACACCGCAGGATGGCTTCAGGCCCTAATCTGGTTCCGGCACGGCACGCTGAGCCTTTGGTTATTTCCTCTTCCTGGTGGGAAATGAGAGTTAAATTTGCCCGTCCAGACACCTCCAGCTAGTCTCTCATTGGTTCTCGCTATTCCTGTTCATCTTCCGCAGAAATTGCAAACTGGGCCAAACAGGAGGTTAAAGGCGCTGACTCTCCAAGTGGGGAGAGTGTTAGTAAAGCATCTGGAATGTTGCACCCGAGTACCAGGGGAGGAAAACTGAGACATATTTGAACACGTCTCCCGTTCACACAGTTGATCATACTCTGGGTTCCACATGCATGTTTTAGCTGAAGGAAGAATACCTTAAACCTGGAGAGTTGAGACCCGTGTAATGGGTACCATGCAATATGACTTCAAAGGGTCTTCATTTGCTCACCGAACCTCTCCAATCCTATCACTGCTGCGTTTATGCCCCTGTACACATGCTTGATTTTCTTTTGGAGACATAGCAATCCATAGGTTTTAAGATACTTACTAGTCAGGTACATTCTTAGGCGTTTAATATGGGGTGTTGAGTCCATTTCATTGAGCAAGGAGTAGCTCTTGTCTATTCCATATTTGGCTTAAGGAACTTTATCTGTGCTCATTCCAATCTCTGGTTTTATGCAGCACCCCAACTCACCTTTCCCCTAAAGCAAGCATAAGTTGGTTTTCTAAATTTGAGACCCTGTTCTGTTTTGGAATTCAGTTCCTGTGTAGCCAAGTTTACATTCCGTGTATTACTGATATCTTATGATGTTTCTTTTTCTGTGTGACTTATTTCAGTTAGAATCATCATACCTGAATCCACTCATTGTGCTTCTAAGGGCCTGATGACATAGATTTCATTGCTGAGTGATATTGCTTTGTAAGTAAATACCACAAGTTCTTTATCCATTTTTCACTTTCTGTGATATTGAACTTGTATGGTAAACGAGGTTCTTGTAAACACAGGCGTCCAAAACTTTGGGGTGGCTGTGTCTTTTTGATTTTAATTTCCCTAAGCTATAGGACCATAAGTGGAAGTGCCCTAGGCTCTGTTGCTTTGTTTTTTAGATGTTTCAGGAAACACCATACACTTCTCCCGAGTGTCTGTTGGCAATTTACATCCCGCCCATCAGCATAACAAGGCTCCCAGTTCTCCATGGCCTGTCCTGCCTTTCTGGATTTTACACTTTTTTCAGATGGCCCTTTTGACCGGGGGGAAGTGAGACTTCATTGTAGTGCAGATTTCCTTTGCAAGCTTGCTTGGTTGGCCAAAAAGGGCGTATGCGTTTTTTCCTGAATATATTCAGGAAAAAACGCATACGCCCTTTTTGGCCAAGTGCATCATTGTGGACGTTCTGCCTCTTTTCCTATGCTTTCAATGCAATTCCAGTCTACCTCCTGAAATCGGTTTCCTGCAATTCTGCCCCGCTTTCAAGTCCTCTTGGCAGCCTTACTTCAGTATATTTTTGGACGATAGCTGTCATTTATAACTCTGCAGGTTTGTGAATTACAGTGCCCCTGAGCTCCTTTCTTCAACTCGCTTTCTGTTGAGCTGGCCGCAACACCGCAGGATGGCTTCAGGCCCTAATCTGGTTCCGGCACGGCACGCTGAGCCTTTGGTTATTTCCTCTTCCTGGTGGGAAATGAGAGTTAAATTTGCCCGTCCAGACACCTCCAGCTAGTCTCTCATTGGTTCTCGCTATTCCTGTTCATCTTCCGCAGAAATTGCAAACTGGGCCAAACAGGAGGTTAAAGGCGCTGACTCTCCAAGTGGGGAGAGTGTTAGTAAAGCGTCTGGAATGTTGCACCCGAGTACCAGGGGAGGAAAACTGAGACATATTTGAACACGTCTCCCGTTCACACAGTTGATCATACTCTGGGTTCCACATGCATGTTTTAGCTGAAGGAAGAATACCTTAAACCTGGAGAGTTGAGACCCGTGGAATGGGTACCATGCAATATGACTTCAAAGGGTCTTCATTTGCTCACCGAACCTCTCCAATCCTATCACTGCTGCGTTTATGCCCCTGTACACATGCTTGATTCTCTTTTGGAGACATAGCAATCCATAGGTTTTAAGATACTTACTAGTCAGGTACATTCTTAGGCGTTTAATATGGGGTGTTGAGTCCATTTCGTTGAGCAAGGAGTAGCTCTTGTCTATTCCATATTTGGCTTAAGGAACTTTATCTGTGCTCATTTTGATCTCTGGTTTTATGCAGCACCCCAACTCACCTTTACCCTTAAGCAAGCATAAGTTGGTTTTCTAAATTTGAGACCCTGTTCTGTTTTGGAATTCAGTTCCTGTGTAGCCAAGTTTACATTCCATGTATTAGTGATATCTTATGATGTTTCTTTTTCTGTGTGACTTATTTCAGTTAGAATCATCGTACCTGAATCCACTCATTATGCTGCTACGGGCCTGATGACATAGATTTCATTGCTGAGTGATACTGCATTGTACGTAAGTACCACAAGTTCTTTATCCATTTTTCACTTTCTGTGATATTGAACTTGTACGGTAAACGAGGTTCTTGTAAACACAGGCGTCCAAAACTTTGGGGTGGTTGTGTCTTTTTGATTTTAATTTCCCTAAGCTATAGGACCATAAGTGGAAGTGCCCTAGGCTCTGTTGCTTTGTTTTTTAGATGTTTCAGGAAACACCATACACTTCTCCCGAGTGTCTGTTGGCAATTTACATCCCGCCCATCAGCATAACAAGGCTCCCAGTTCTCCATGGCCTGTCCTGCCTTTCTGGATTTTACACTTTTTTCAGATGGCCCTTTTGACCGGGGGGAAGTGAGACTTCATTGTAGTGCAGATTTCCTTTGCAAGCTTGCTTGGTTGGCCAAAAAGGGCGTATGCGTTTTTTCCTGAATATATTCAGGAAAAAACGCATACGCCCTTTTTGGCCAAGTGCATCATTGTGGACGTTCTGCCTCTTTTCCTATGCTTTCAATGCAATTCCAGTCTACCTCCTGAAATCGGTTTCCTGCAATTCTGCCCCGCTTTCAAGTCCTCTTGGCAGCCTTACTTCAGTATATTTTTGGACGATAGCTGTCATTTATAACTCTGCAGGTTTGTGAATTACAGTGCCCCTGAGCTCCTTTCTTCAACTCGCTTTCTTTTGAGCTGGCCGCAACACCGCAGGATGGCTTCAGGCCCTAATCTGGTTCCGGCACGGCACGCTGAGCCTTTGGTTATTTCCTCTTCCTGGTGGGAAATGAGAGTTAAATTTGCCCGTCCAGACACCTCCAGCTAGTCTCTCATTGGTTCTCGCTATTCCTGTTCATCTTCCGCAGAAATTGCAAACTGGGCCAAACAGGAGGTTAAAGGCGCTGACTCTCCAAGTGGGGAGAGTGTTAGTAAAGCATCTGGAATGTTGCACCCGAGTACCAGGGGAGGAAAACTGAGACATATTTGAACACGTCTCCCGTTCACACAGTTGATCATACTCTGGGTTCCACATGCATGTTTTAGCTGAAGGAAGAATACCTTAAACCTGGAGAGTTGAGACCCGTGTAATGGGTACCATGCAATATGACTTCAAAGGGTCTTCATTTGCTCACCGAACCTCTCCAATCCTATCACTGCTGCGTTTATGCCCCTGTACACATGCTTGATTTTCTTTTGGAGACATAGCAATCCATAGGTTTTAAGATACTTACTAGTCAGGTACATTCTTAGGCGTTTAATATGGGGTGTTGAGTCCATTTCATTGAGCAAGGAGTAGCTCTTGTCTATTCCATATTTGGCTTAAGGAACTTTATCTGTGCTCATTCCAATCTCTGGTTTTATGCAGCACCCCAACTCACCTTTCCCCTAAAGCAAGCATAAGTTGGTTTTCTAAATTTGAGACCCTGTTCTGTTT
>NW_027135975.1:0-47249 GCF_039906515.1 Pseudorca crassidens | reverse complement strand
TATGTCATCAGGCCAGTAGCAGCATAATGAGTGGATTCAGGTACAATGATTCTAAGTGAAATAAGTCACACAGAAAAAGAAACATCATAAGATATCATTAATACACAGAATGTAAACTTGGCTACACAGGAACTAAATTACAAAACAGAATAGGGTCTCAAATGTAGAAAACCAACTTATGCTTGCTTAAGGGGAAAGGTGAGTTGGGGTGCTGTATGAAACTAGAGATTGAAATTAGCACAGATACCTTTCCATAAGCCAAATATGTAATAGACAAGAGCTACTGCTTGCTCAACGAAGTGGACTCAACACCCCATATTAGACGCCTAAGAATATACCTGACTAGTAAGAATCTTAAAACCTATGGATTTATAGGTCTCCGAAAGAGTATCAAGCGTGTGTACAGCGGCATAAACGCAGCAGTGATAGGATTGGTGAGGTTCGGTGAGCAAATGCAGACCCTTTGAAGTCATATTGCATGGTACCCATTCCATGGTTCTCAACTCTCCAGGTTTAAGGGATTCTTCCTTCAGCTAAAACATGCATGTGGAACCCAGCATATGATCCACCGTGTGATCGGGAAACGTGTTCACATGTGTCTCAGTTTTCGTCCCGTGGTACTCGGGTGCAACATTCCAGACGCTTTACTAACACTCTCCCCACTTGGACAGTCAGTGCCTTTAAACTCCTGTTTGGCCCAGTTTGCAATTTCTGCGAAAAATGAACAGGAATAGGGAGAACCAATGAGAGACTAGCTGGAGGTGTCTGGACGGGCAAATTTAACTCTCATTTCCCACCAGGAAGAGGAATTAACCAAAGGCTCAGCGTGCCGTGCCAGAACCACACTAGGGCCAGAAACAATCCTGCGGTGTTGCGTCCAGCTCACAAGAAAGCGAGTTGAAAAAAGGAGCTCAGGGGCACTGTAACTGACAAACCTGCAGAGTGATAAATGACAGCTATCTTCCAAAAATATATTGAAGTAAGGCTGCGAAGAGGACTTGAATGCGGGGTAGAATTGCAGGAAACCGATTTCAGGAGGTAGACTGGAATTGCATGTAAAGCATAGGAAAAGAGGCATAACGTCCACAATGATGCACTTGGCCAAAAAGGGCGTATGCGTTTTATCCTGACGATATTCAGTAAAAAACGCATATGCCCTTTTTGGCCAACCAAGCAAGCTTGCAAAGGAAATCTGCACTACAATGAAGTCTCACTGCCCCCCGGTCAAAAGGGTCATCTGAAAAAAGTGTAAAATCCAGAAAGGCAGGACAGGCCATGGAGAACTGGGAGCCTTCTTATGCTGATGGGCGGGATGTAAATTGCCAACAGCCACTCTGGAGAAGTGTATGGTGTTTCCTGAAACATCTAAAAAACAAAGCAACAGAGCCTAGGGCACATCCACTTATGGTCCTATAGCTTAGGGAAATTAAAATCAAAAAGACACAGCGACACCAAAGTTTGGGACGGCTCTGTTTACAAGAACCTCTTTTACAGTACAAGTTCAATATCACAGAAGGGGATAAATGGATAAAGAAGCTGTGGTACTTACGTACAACGCAATATCACTCAGCAATGAAATCTATGTCATCAAGCCAGTAACTGCATAATGAGTGGATTCAGGTACG
Source organism: Pseudorca crassidens (assembly GCF_039906515.1). NCBI lineage: Eukaryota > Metazoa > Chordata > Mammalia > Artiodactyla > Delphinidae > Pseudorca > Pseudorca crassidens. The sequence goes on along the minus strand of NW_027135975.1, from coordinate 45,624 downwards.
ATGATTCTAAGTGAAATAAGTCACACAGAAAAAGAAACATCATAAGATATCACTAATACATGGAATGTAACCTTGGCTACACATGAACTGAATTACAAAACAGAACAGGGTCTCAAATGTAGAAAAACAACTTATGCTTGCTTAAGGGGAAAGGTGAGTTGGGGTGCTGCATAAAACCAGAGATTGAAATTAGCACAGATACTGCTCCATAAGCCAAATATGTAATAGACAAGAACTACTCCTTGCTCAAAGAAAAGGACACAACATCCCATATTAAACGCCTAAGAATATACCTGACTAGTAAGAATCTTAAAACCTATGGATTTATATGTCTCCAAAAGAGAATCAAGCGTGTGTACAGTGGCATAAGCGCAGCAGTGATAAGATTGGTGAGGTACGGTGAGCAAATGCAGACCCTTTGAAGTCATATTGCATGGTACCCATTCCATGGTTCTCAACTCTCCAGGTTTAAGGGATTCTTCCTTCAGCTAAACATGCATGTGGAACCCAGAGTATGATCCACCGTGTGATCGGGAAACGTGTACAAATGTGTCTCAGTTTAAGTCCCCTGGTACTCGGGTGCCACATTCCAGACGCTTTACTAACACTCTCCCCACTTGGAGAGTCAGTGCCTTTAACCTCCTGTTTGGCCCAGTTTGCAATTTCTGTGGAAAATGAACAGGAATAGGGAGAACCAATGAGAGACTAGCTGGAGGTGTCTGGACGGGCAAATTTAACTCTCATTTCCCACCAGGAAGAGGAATTAACCAAAGGCTCAGCGTGCCATGCCGGAACCACACAAGGGCCTGAAGCAATTCTGCGGTGTTGCAGCCAGCTCACAAGAAAGCGAGTTGAAGAAAGGAGCTCAGGGGCCCTGTAATACACAAACCTGCAGAATTATAAATGACAGCTATCATCTAAAAATATATTGAAGTAAGGCTGTCAAGACGACTTGAAAGTGGGGCAGAATTGCAGGAAACCGATTTCAGGAGGCAGACTGGAATTGCATGTAAAGCATAGGAAAAGAGGCAGAACGTCCACAATGATGCACTTGGCCAAAAAGGGCGTATGCGTTTTTCCCTGAATATATTCAGGAAAAAACGCATACGCCCTTTTTGGCCAACCAAGCAAGCTTGCAAAGGAAATCTGCACTACAATGAAGTCTCACTGCCCCCCGGTCAAAAGGGCCATCTGAAAAAAGTGTAAAATCCAGAAAGGCAGGACAGGCCATGGAGAACTGGGAGCCTTGTTATGCTGATGGGCGGGATGTAAATTGCCAACAGCCACTCTGGAGAAGTGTATGGTGTTTCCTGAAACATCTAAAAAACAAAGCAACAGAGCCTAGGGCACTTCCACTTATTGTCCTATAGCTCAGGGAAATTTAAATCAAAAAGACACTGCCACCCCAATGTTTGAGAGGGCTCTCTTTACAAGAACCTCGTTTACGGTACAAGTTCAATATCACAGAAAGCGAAAAATGTATAAAGAAGTTGTGGTATTTACGTACAATGCAATATCACTCAGCAATGAAATCTATGTCATCAGGCCCGTAGCACCATAATGAGTGGATTCAGGTACGATGATTCTAAATGAAATAAGTCACACAGAAAAAGAAACATCATAAGATATCACTACTACATGGGATGTAATCTTGGCTACACAGGAACTGAATTACAAAACAGAACAGGGTCTCAAATGTAGAAAACCAACTTATGCTTGCTTAAGGGGAAAGGTGGGTTGGGGTGCTGCATAAAACCAGAGATTGAAATTAACACAGATACCTTTCCATAAGCCAAATATGTAATAGACAAGAGCTACTCCTTGCTCAACGAAGTGCACTCAACACCCCATATTAAACGCCTAAGAATATACCTGACTAGTAAGAATCTTAAAACCTATGGATTTATATGTCTCCGAAAGAGAATCAAGCGTGTGTACAGCGGCATAAACGCAGCAGTGATAGGATTGGTGAGGTTCGGTGAGCAAATGCAGACCCTTTGAAGTCATATTGCATGGTACCCATTCCATGGGTCTCAACTCTCCAGGTTTAAGGGATTCTTCCTTCAGCTAAAACATGCATGTGGAACCCACAGTATGATCCACCGTGTGATCGGGAAACGTGTTCAAATGTGTCTCAGGTTTCGTCCCCTGGTACTCGGGTGCAACATTACAGACGCTTTACTAACACTCTCCCCACTTGGAGAGTCAGTGCCTTTAACCTCCTGTTTGGCCCAGTTTGCAATTTCTGTGGAAAATGAACAGGAATAGGAAGAACCAATGAGAGACTATCTGTAGGTGTCTGGATGGGCAAATTTAACTCTCATTTCCCACCAGGAAGACGAATGATCCAAAGGCTCCGCATACCATGCTGGAAGCAGATTAGGACCTGAAGAGATCCTGTGGTTTTGTGGCCAGCTCACAAGAAAGCGAGTTAAAGTAAGGAGCTCAGGGGCACTGTAATTCACAAACCTGCAGAGTTATAAATGACAGGTATCATCCAAAATTATACTGAAGTAAGGCTGCAAAGAGGACTTGAAAACGGTGCAGAATTGCTGGAAACTGATTTCAGAAGATACACGGGAGTCGCTCTTAAAGCATAGGAAAAGAGACAGAACTGGGAAAATAATGCACTTGGCAAAAGAGGGCATATGTGTTTTATCCAGAGCTCTCATAACCGAGGGGAGGAGATTCCCAGCAGGCTCCAACTGCCACCTGAAGGCTCACGTTGTCAAGGCAACGTGAGCAAGCCAGGCAGGAGTTACCTCACAGCAGAGGTCCCAGCTCACAGAAGGGTGAGAAAATCAGCCAACATCAGACTCTCACCAGAGGGCCCACATCACCAAGGGGATGGGAACCAGGCAGGAGTGTCTTCACACCAGTGGGGCCACATCATCGAAAGGTGAGGTACTCAGCACATGTGTCCTCAAACCAGAGGACCCACATCACCAAGGGCCTCGGAGTGAGGCAGGCAGGAGTAGCCTCACAACACTGGGCGCATAGAACAAAAAAGTGAGGAATACAGCAGTTGGAACCTCCCAGCAGGCGGCCCAGAGCACCGAGGCTATGGGATCCAGGCCACAGTGAACTCACAGAAGAGGGCCCATGTCATGAAACTGAGCAACCCAGCCATTGGGACCTCAGAGCAGGAGGCCCACATCCCCATGGGGATATAAATCTGGTAGGAGTGTCCTCGCACCACTGAGAACGTATCAGAAAATTTTGGGAGACCAGCAGTTAGGGCCTGACGCCAGAGGACCCTCATCACCAAGGGAAGGAGGCTCCCAGCAGGCTCCAACTGCCACCAGAGGGCTGACGTCACCAAGGCGATGTGTGCCAACCAGGCACGAATGACCTCACAGCAGAGGGCCCACCTCAGAGAAGTGTGATGAACCCAGTCAGGATCACACTCGCACCAGAGGGCCCACATCACCAAATGGATTGGAACCAGGCAGGAGTGTCCTCACATGAGTAGGGCCACATCATCTAAAGGTGAGGAACCCAGAACATGTGGCTTCAAACCATAGGACACCCATCACCAAGGGGCTGAGAGTGAGGCAGACAGGAGGAGCCTCACAACAGAGGGCCCAAAAATAAGAAAGGTGAGGAATCCAGCAGTTGGAACCTCCCAGCAGGCGGCCCAGAGCACAGAGGCTAGGGGATCCAGGCCAGAGTGAACTAACACCAGACAGCCCACATCATGAAACTGTGAGCAACCCAGACATTGGGACCTCAGAGCAGAAGGCCCACATCCCCATGGTGATGGGAACATGACAGGAGTGTCCTGGCATCACTGGGCTCACATCAGAAAACGTGGGGTGCTCAGAAGTTAGGGCCTGACGCTAGAGGGCACTCATCACCGAGGGGAGGAGGCTCCCAGCAGGCTCCAGCTGCCACCAGAGGGCCAACGTCAACAAGGCGATGTGTGCCAGCCCGGCAGGAGTGACCTCACAGCAGAGGGCCCACCTCACAGAAGGGTGAGGAACACAGCCAGGATCAGACTCTCACCAGAGGGTCCACATCACCAAGGGGATGGGAACAAGGCAGGAGTGTCCCCACACCAGTGGGACAACATCATCGAAAGGTGAGGATCCCAGCACATGTAGCCTCAAACCAGAGGAACCACATCACTAAGGGGTTCGGAATGAGGCTGGCAGGACCGGCCTCACAACACAGGGTCCATAGAATATAAAAGTTGAGGAATCCAGCAGTTGGAACCTCCCAGCAAGCGGCCCAGAGCACCGAGGTTATGAGATCCAGGCCGCAGTGAACTCACAACAGACGGCCCACATCATGAACCTGTGAGCAGCCCAGCCGTTGGGACCTCAGAACAGAAGGCCCACATCCCCATTGGGATGGGAACCTGGCAGGAGTGGCCTCGCACCACTTAGCACATATCAGAAAATGTTAGGAGCCCAGCAGTTAGGGCCTGACGCCAGGGGGCCCTCATAACTGAGGGGAGGAGACTCCCAGCAGGTTCCAACTGCCAACAGAGGGCCCACGTCTACAAGGAGGCATGCGTCAGCCAGGCAGTAGTGACCTCACAGCAGAGGGCCTATCTCACAGAAGGGTGAGGAACCGAGGCAGGATGAGACTCTCGCCAGAGGGCCCACAACACCAAGGGGATGGGAACCAGTCAGGACTGTCCTCCCACCAGTGGGGCCACATCATCGAAAGGTGAGGAACCCAGCACATGCGGCCTCATATCAGAGGACATACATCACAAAGGGGATGGGAGTGAAGCAGGTAGGAGTAGCCTAAAAACAGAGGGCCCAAAGAATAAAAAAGGTGAGGAATCCAGCATTTGGAACCTCCCAGCAGGCGGCCGAGAGCACAGAAGCTATGGGATGCAGGCAGGAGTGAACTAACACCAGAGAGCCCACATCATGAAACTGTGAGCAACCCAGGCGTTGGGACCTCAGAGCAGAAAGCCCACATCCCCATGGGGATGGGAACCTGACAGGAGTGTCCTGGCATCACTGGGCTCACATCAGAAAACGTGGGGAGCCCAGCAGTTATGGCCTGATGCTAGAGGGCCGTCATCACCGAGGGCAGGAGGCTCCCAGCAGGTTCCATGTGCCAACAGAGGGCCCACGTCGCCAAGGTGATGTGTGCAAGTCAGGCAGGATTGACCTCACAGCAGAGGGCCTACCTCACAGAAGAGTGAGGAACCCAGCCAGGATAAGACTGTCACCAGAAGGCCCACATCACCAAGGGGATGGGAACCAGGCAGGAGTGTCCTCACACCAGTGGGGCCACATCATTGAAAGTTGCGGAACCCAGCACATGTGGCCTCAAACCAGAGGACCCACATCACGAAGGGGTTGCGAGTGAGGCAGGCAGGAGGAGCATCACAACACAGGACCCATAGAATACAAAAGTTGAGGAATCGAGCAGTTGGAACCTCCCAGCAGGAGGCCCAGAGCACAGAGGCTATGGCATCCAGGCCAGAGTGAACTAACAGCAGAGAGCCCACATCATGAAACTGTGAACAACCCAGTCGTTGGGACTTCAGAGCAGAAGACCCACATCCCAATGGGGATGTGAACCTGGATAGAGTGTCTTCGAACCACTGGGCGCACATCACAAAATGTGGGGAGCCCAGCCGTTAGGGCCTGACGCCAGAGGGCCCTCATCACCAAGGGGAGGAGGCTCCCAGCAGGCTCCAAGTGCCACCGAAGGCTCATGTCCACAAGGCGAGGTGAGCAAGCCAAGCAGGAGTGACCTCACAGCAGACGGCCCACCTCACAGAAGGGTGAGGAACCCAGCCAGGATCAGACTCTCAACAGAGGGCCCACATCACCAAGGGGATGTGAACCAGGCAGGAGTCTCCTAAGACCATTGGTCCCACATCATCGAAAGGTGAGGAATCCAGCACATGTGGCCTCAAACCAGACGACACACATCACAAATGGGCTGGGAGTGAGGCAGGCAGGAGGATCCTCACAACAGAGGGCCTAAAAAATTAAAAAAGTGAGGAATCCAGCGGTTGGAACCTCCCAGCAGGCGGCCAAGAGCACAGAGGCTATGGGATCCAGGCCACAGTGAACTAACACCAGAGAGCCCACATCATGAAATTGTGATCAACCCAGCCGTTGGAACCTCAGAGCAGAAGGCCCACATCCCCATGGAGATGGGAACCTAAGAGGAGTGCCCGAGCATCACTGGGCTCACTAAGAAAAGTTGGGGAGCCCTGCAGTTAGGGCCTGACGTCAGAGGGCCCTCATCACAGAGGTGAGGAGGCTCCCAGCAGGGTCCAAGTGCCACCAGAGGGCTCATGTTAACAAGGCGAGGTGAGCAAGCCAGGCAAGAGTTACCTGATAGTAGAGGGCCCACCTCACAGATGGGTGAGGAACCCAGCCAGGATCAGACTCTCACCAGAGGGCCCACATCACAAAGGGGATGGGAACCAGTCAGGATTATCCTCACACCAGTGGGGCCTCATCATCTTAAGGTGAGGAACCCAGCACATGTGTCCTCAAACCAGAGGACCCACATCACCAAGGGCCTTGGAGTGAGGCAGGCAGGAGTAGCCTCACAACACAGGGCACATAATATAAAAAACGTGAGGATTCCAGCATTTAGACCTTCCAGCAGGCGGCTCAGAACACCGAGGCTATGGGATCCAGGCCGCAGTGAACTCACAGCAGAGGGCCCACATCATAAAACTGTGAGCAACCCAGGCGTTGGGACCTCAGCGCAGAAGGCCCACATCCCCATGGGAATGGGAACCTGGCTGGAGTGTCCTCACACCACTGGGCGCACATCAGAAAATGTGGGGAGCCCACCATTTAGGGCCTGATGCCAGAGGGCCGTCATCACCGAGAGGAGGAGGCACCCTGCACGCTCCAACTGCCACCAGAGGGCTCACGTCTCCAAGGTGACGTGTGCCAGCCAGGCAGGAGTGACCTCACAGCAGAGGGCCTACCTCACAGAACGTTGAGGAACCCAGCCAGGATTAGACTCTCGCCAGAGGGCCCACCTCACCAAGGGGATGGGAACCAGGCAGGAGTGTCCTCACACGAGTGGGGCCACATCATCGAAAGGTGAGGAACGCAGCACATGTGACCTCAAGCCATAGGACAGTCATCACCAAGGGGCTGGCAGTGAGGCAGGCAGGAGGAGCCTCACAACAGAGGGCACATAGAATAAAAAAGTTGAGGAATCCAGCAGTTGGAACCCCCCAGCAGGCGGCTCAGAGCACCGATGATAAGGGATCCTTGCCGGAGTGAACTCACAGCAGAGGGCCCACATCATGGTACTGTGAGCAAGCCAGCCGTTTTGACCTCAGAGCAGAAGGCCCATATCCCCATGGGGATGGGAACCTGGCAAGAGTGTCCTCACTCACTTGGCACACATCAGAAAATGTGGGGAGCCCAGCAGTTATGGCCTAAGGCAAGAGGGCCCTCATCACTGAGGGGAGGAGGATCCCAGCACACTCCAACTGCCACCAGAGGGCCCACGTCGCCAAGGTGACGTGTGCCAGACAGGCATGAATGACCTCACAGCAGAGGGGCCACCTCACAGACGGGTGGGGAACCCAGCCAGGATCAGACTCTCACCTGAGGGCCCACATCAGCAAGGAGATGGGAACCAGTCAGGACTGTCTTCCCTCCAGTGGGGCCACATCATCGAAAGGTGCGGAACCCAGCACATGTGCCCTCAAATCAGAGGACACATATCACAAAGGGAATGGGAGTGAGGCAGGCAGGAGTAGCCTAAAAACAGAGGGCCCAAAGAATAAGAAAGGTGAGGAATCCAGCAGTTGGAACCTCCCAGCAGGTGGCCGAGAGCACAGAAGCTATGGGATGCAGGCAGGAGTGAACTAATAGCAGAGAGCCCACATCATGAAACTGTGAGCAACCCAGGCATTGGTACATCAGAGCAGAAGGCCCACATCCCAATGGGGATGTGAACCTGGCTGGAGTGTCCTCGCACCACTGGGCGCACATCACAAAATGTGGGGAGACCAGCAGTTAGGGCCTGACGCCAGAGGGCCCTCATCACCGAGGGGAGGAGGCTCCCAGCAGGCTCCAAGTGCCACCAGAGGGCTCATGTCCACAAGGCGAGGTGAGCAAGCCAGGCAGGAGTGACCTCACAGCAGACGGCCCACCTCACAGATGGGTGAGGAACCCAGCCAGGATCAGACTCTCAACAGAGGGCCCACATCACCAAGGGGATGTGAACCAGGCAGGAGTCTCCTAAGACCATTGGTCCCACATCATCGAAAGGTGAGGAATCCAGCACATGTGGCCTCAAACCAGACGACACACATCACGAAGGGGTTGGGAGTGAGGCAGGCAGGAGGATCCTCACAACAGAAGACCCAAAAATTTAAAAAAGTGAGGAATCCAGCAGTTGGAACCTCCCAACAGGTGGCCAAGAGCACAGAGGCTATGGGATCCAGGCCTCTGTGAACTAACACCAGAGAGCCCACATCATGAAAATGTGAACAACCCAGCCGTTGGGACCTCAGAGCAGAAGGCCCACATCCCCATCGAGATGGGATCCTAAGAGGAGTGCCCAAGCATCATTGGGCTCACTAAGAAAAGTTGGTGAGCCCAGCAGTTAGGGCCTGACGCAAGAGGGCCCTCATCACCGGGGGGAGGAGATCCTCAGCACGCTCCTACTGCCACCACATGGCTGACTTCACCAAGGCAATGTGTGCCAGCCATGCAGGAGTGACCTATCAGCAGAGGGTCTCCCTCACAGAAGGGTGAGGAACACAGCCAGGAACAGACTCTCACCAGGGGGTCCACATAACCACGTAGATGAGAACCAGGCAGGAATGTCCTCACACTAGTGGGGCCACATCATCGAAAGGTGAGGAACCCAGCAAAGGTGGCCACAAACCAGAGGACCCACATCACCAAGGGGTTGAGAGTGAGGTAGGTGTCTGGACGGGCATATTTAACACTCATTTCCCACCAGGAAGAGGAATTAACCAAAGGCTCAGCGTGCCCTGCCAGAAGCAGATTAGGGCCTGAAGCAGTCTTGCGGGTTTGCGGCCAGCTCACAAGAAAGCGAGTTGAAGAAAGGAGCTCAGGGGCCCTGTAATTCACAAACCTGCAGAGTTATACATGACAGATAACGTCCAAAAATATATTGAAGTAAGGCTGCCAAGAGGACTTGATAGCGGGGCAGAATTTCAGGAAACCGATTTCAGGAGGTAGACTGGATTTGCATTTAAAGCATAGGAAAAGAGGCAGAACATCGACAATGATGCACTTGGCAAAAAAGGGCGTATGAGTTTGTTCCTGAATATATTCAGGAACAAACACATACGCCCTTTTTGGCAAACCAAGCAAGCTTGCAATGGAAATCCGAACTACTATGAAGTGTCACTTCCCCCCAGTCTAAAGGGCCATCTGAAAAAAGTGTAAAATCCAGAAAGGCAAGACAGGCCATGGGGAATAAGGAGCCTTGTTATGCTGATGGGCGGGATGTAAATTGCCAACAGCCACTCTGGAGAAGTGTATGGTGTTTCCTGATACATCTGAAAAACAAAGCAACAGAGTCTAGGGCATTTCCACTTATGGTCCTATAGCTTAGGGAAATTAAAATCAAAAAGACACAGCCACCCCAAAATTTGGGACGGCTCTGTTTACAAGAACGTCGTTTACGGTACAAGTTCAATATCACAGAGAGCAAAAACTGGATAAAGAAGTTGTGGTACTTATGTACAATGCAATATCACTCAGCAATGAAATCTGTGTCACCAGACCTGTACCAGCATAATGAGTGGATTGAGGCACAATGATTCTAAGTGAAATAAGTAACACAGAAAAAGAAACATCATAAGGTATCACTAATGCACGGAATGTAAACTTGGCTACACATGAACTGAATTACAAAACAGAACAGGGTCTCAAGTTTAGAAAACCAACTTATGCTTGCTTAAGGGGAAAGGTGAGTTGGGGTGCTGCATAAAACCAGAGTTTGAAATTAGCACAGATACCGTTCCATAAGCCAAATATGTAATAGACAAGACCTACCCCTTGTTCATCGAAATGGACTCAACAATGAGGTATCACCTCACACCTGTTAGAATGGGCATCATCTGAAAATCTACAAACAACAAATGCTGGAAAGGGTGTGGAGAAAAGGAAGCCTCTTCCACTATTGTTGGGAATATAAATTGATACAGTCACTATGGAGAACAATATGGAGTTTCTTAAGAAACTAATAATAGAATTACCATATGATACAGCAATCCCAGTACTGGACATATACCCAGACAAAACCATAAATCAAAAAGAGACATTCACCGTAATGTTCATTGCATCACTATTTACAATATCGAGGTAATGGAAGCAACCTAAATGCCCACAGACAGACGAATGCATAAAGATGTGGTACATATATAAAATGGAATATTACTAAGCCATGAAAGGAATGAAATTGGGTCATTTGTAGAGACGTCGATGGATCTAGAGACTGTCATACAGAGTGAAGTAAGTCAGAAAGAGAAAAACAAATCTTGTATATTCATGCATATATGTGGAACCTAGAAAAACTGTACAGATTAACCGTTTTGCAAGGCATAAATAGAGCAACAGATGTAGACAACAATCGTATGGACAACAAGGGGGGAAAGCTCTTGGGGGTGGTGGTGGTGGGAGGAGTTGAGAGATTGGGATTGGCATGTAAACATTTATATGTATAAAATAGATAACCAATAAGAACCTGCTGTATAAAAATATAAAATAAAATTCAAAATTAAAAAGAAATAAAATTTAAAAAATAAAACAGAAAAAACAATTATTCCCTTCACATACATGTATTTATATGAATAAATTATTTCCATGCTTATATCTGTAAATACAAAAAAGAGGAATAAAATCTACCTTGAACCAAAAACGAAAAAGAGAAAAAAAAAACAGAACCCACCAGTTACTCAGAGGAAAACCGTATCAGGGCACTTGCTCCAGTTGTAAACAATTCTGAAGTTGGCCAGTGGTGGGGAATCGGCTCCCATTCAGCCAGCAGCCCCCACACAACAAGCGTCCTCATTGCAAAGCTGGGGCACCGTGCCGAGGCATCTGTGAGTAAACGTGAGCTGAGCCCCAGGCCAGTTGCTGCTGAACTGTTCCCACCCTTCCCAGGTAAAACACCTGAATATATACAAGGACTTGAAAGCCTAGAGGAAGGGCCATGGAGCCACACGAGTGACAGCATGCCAGCTGACTTGGTGCCTGCAGGCCAGCCAGGATGGTCCTGGCCCTGGGTGCTCTTCTGGAAGATTTCCATTTCCCTGCCTGAGATACCCGTCCTGTCCCTGCCCCCACTGCTTTTTTCCTTCCTCACCTCTGCCCAGGGAGCAATTCCAGCAGCAGGTATGGGTGACACATCCTCTTCTTTAGCAGGTGGCAGCCTGGCAACTGCTGCAGAAAGTCCAGCAGAGCCCCACTCACACTGGGCCACCCACAAAGCCGTGGCCTCTCACTCCCTCCCACCAGCCCAGCCCCGAGACTGCTGACAGGGCAGAGAAAATGGCGTCAGACACAGCTGCAGGGGCTCTTGCTGCCTGGAGTGGTATTTATATTGATCTCAACCCAGGCACACCTGGGGAGGGCTGGCCGGCACCGTAAGGCTGCCCAGGTCAGCCAATCATCACCCCTCAGGGGCTCACAGTTGCAGAAAATGGAACTTGCTGAACCGGCCAGGTCCAAGGAACAGGTGTGGGCTCCTGAGAGTCAGGATAGACAAGGGGCTGCAGCTTTGGCTTGTTTTCTAATCATTTTATCTGGCCCATGAGTGGGAGACAACTTCAAGAAAACCCTCTCCTAATGAGAGGAACCCAGGAGTCAGGGAGAGGAGGGGTGGGTGGTGGTTGGAGACAGAGACCTGGTGCCCCGGGTGCAGTGGAAGTCTCTGGAAGACCAGGTGGAGGGAGGCCACACAGAGTGATGCCCAGGGTCACAGACCTGTCGGAGCTGCTGTTTGTTAGTTCAAGTCCTGCTCTGAGGTGCTCTGTGTCAGCTCTGAGCGACAGGTGAGCTGGGGGTGCTCTTCAATGAGGGCTATGTGCACGGTTCCTGTGTGCCCAGCCCTGCCACGGTACCTGCAAGGGTAGCTCTGTATCCTGGGAGGGGCCTGACCACGAGAGCTCCATGGGCTGCTGGGGACCTGGTAAAGATGTCAGGACAGTCAGTGAAGCCACCGAGGATATACCTCCAGTTGCTCCTAATTCCTACACCCTGCTGGTCATTCTACCAACCACCAGGACATGGTATTCTGTATTAGTCTTCAATGATGCCTTCTTTTGTATTCCATTAGTCCCAGAGTCACAAGAAATTTTGGCTTGTGAGTGGCAGGACTCAACATACAACTAAAACAATACTTCCGGGCCGTCTTGCCCCAAGGGTTCAAAAATTCCCACACCATCTTTGGGGAAAGCTTAGCTAAAGACCGAAAAGTTCTACCTCTGGAAAAGGAAACCCTCCTTCAATATGCAGACGACATTCTGATCGCCAGCCCTACTAAGGAGGCCTCTGAACTACCAAGCCAATAAAGGATAGAAGTTGTCCAAGATAAAGCTCAAATATCACAGACTGCGGTGACCTGCCTGGGCTTCATTCTCACACAAGGTCGGAGAAGCCCATCCCAGGAAAGGGAAGAAACCATTTGCAGCCTTACCCCTTTCTAAAACGAGAAGACAGCTTAGGGGTTCCTGGGGAGGCCAGGGTTTGCTGCTTCTGGATCCCTAACTACAGTCTACTAGCTGGGCCTCTATATGAAACACTGAAAGGAAAAGATGATGATCCTTTTGAACAGAATCCAGAAGTGGCCTTTCAAGAATGGAAAGAGCAGTCAATTCAGACCCTTGCCCTGGAACTCCCTAATTGAGCTAAACCCTTTGACCTTTCCATTCCCGGTGAAAGGTGAATCGCCATTGGAGAATTAGTGCAAAAACTGGGACCACTTGAAATGGAACAACGCAAGAATGCCATCCAGGTAGGATAAACTACAGTCACCAAGGGGCTTGGCCCACTGCCACATCTGGCCAAGATACTGGCGGTATCTAAAAACCTGGAAATCAGCAGCCCAAAAGGCCACCTCCCTCCTAAGGGAAAAGGACCCCACGTGGTGATCCTAATCACCAACCATGCCCTGAAGTTGCAGGGTTCGCTCCGTGGGCACACCGACCTCGAGTGAGGAGGCCCTCCAACTCCAACATCCAGAGAGATAACCGGGGGCAGCAGGGCACCATGACGACTCGTGTGAACATCACTTGACCTGGAGTTTCTCTCATAAAACAACAATAGTGTGTCCCGAAGGAGTAGACTACTGCTTGCAGGACTTACTGCACCCGGAGGGGAGCTAATAATCTTGGCGGGGGAACCGTATATCACACTGTCACCATAGAAAAGCCTACAGACACCGTGATGATGGTGGCCAATAAGACCGGCTGGACTCCTGTTTACTTCAAAAGGCTGTTGACTCAGTGGCCATCATGGTCCTTGATCACCACTGACCCTGGACTGTCTGGGAGTTGAGCGGGCAGGGCTCTGACACCTGGTGCTGTTTTTACGTTAATTCAGGGACCTAATTGAAGAAAGAGCAGACTACTGGTCAGAGCATCTAGGCTGGCAGAAACGGTCAGCCTAAGGTGGCCGAACAAATGTGGGGCGGGGTGAAACCGGCCCCCACAGCGTCTCTGCACATCTCTTTCCTGGACCCTTAAAGGTCATTAGAATCTATAACACTTCCAATGCTGGTGCTCAGGCGGACGAGCAGGGAGGCAGGGGTCCTGGGGCCAATCAACGTCACCTGGAGGCTGCTGGGGAGAAGTTCTGACACTCGCCCCCTGGTATGAGGGCTCCCAACTCAGCACTCAGCAGTTACAGAAGAAGGGTCTGCACCCTCAGCACACCAAGAATGAGGAATGGGACAAAAGGCAGAGGAGGGGTTTGTCCCCAGCAAAGCCCATGAAAAATCCCTGGGAGATAAAAATAGAATCTGGGCAATAAAGTCAAGTCTGACCTTTTTTATCCTTTGTGCTTTGTCTAATTTCACGTGCTCCTAGGGTCCCGCATGCAGAGGTTCCACACCCGGCACTTCAGACCAGATTTCCTAGTGCAGAATGGCTGGGTCGACACATCAGCTCCTGGGGCCCAGTGCAGACTCCGAGATATAGAGCCTGAGCTGCAGCCAACCCGGCCCTCGAGAGCTCCGCCCCCTCCCTCCCACTGACTCTGACAGGATCTCTACACAGCAGCCCAGCCCACAGCCCACGGGGTAGTGCATGCTCTCACCTCTCCATTCTCTGATCAAAATATAAAGTTTCCTTTGCTTGTGAACCAAACTCAGTCTCGATCTGTTGGCCCCAATGACACTGGGCAGGGGGACACTTGTTGGGGTCCACTCTGGAGGATCAGTAACAGAAATTGAGACTACTGTAACTTCAATGAACAGATGTGTGAGCCAAACTGTAGTTAACATAGAACAGTTTATAAGGCTCGGGTAAAATAAGATGTTTCTAACACTTCCATTTGATATTTCCATCACTTTATTATAAGCAAGTTCAGTGAAAAGGTTTGTCTTATTTGTCAGGTCAATATTAGAGAAATGAAGTGATTTCTTTCCAAGGATGTACATCTAATAATCTTGGTTAAAGCTTCAATCTTGTTTTAAATGCTTTTCCATTGAAAATGATACCTCTCTTTCAGCTCCCCCATTTCTGAGAAGTATAAAATCTTATAATTTATTATTACCAAAGGGGAAAGGTGGGAGGAGGGATAAATTAACAGTTTGGAATTAACACATACACACTGCTATGTATAAAATAGATCATCAACAAGGAACTACTGTATAGCACAGGGAACTACACTCAATATTTTGCAATAACCTATAAGGGGAAATAATCGGAAAAAGAATAGATATTTTTATTGACATCATCTATCAATGACAGTTAAAGTGTAACCTAAGGGAAGCCGGTGGTGAGTGCTTCTGACCCTGAAGACTTCAATCATCTAAAGTTTGGACTCTGCCTACTTCCCAAGGCCCTTAATGAACATATGTGTAGCCGTAGCTTAAAAAATTCCCCAGTTTGGGGTTCGGGGAGACACTGATTTTGAAAAAGCCCTGGTGTTCTCCTTACATGAATGGGACTCTTTCTACTGCTAAAACATGTCTGTCACACACAGAGGATGGTATACCGTCTGATCGGGAAGAGTTTGGAAAAGGCATCTCATCTCCTCATCTCCTGGTGCTCGGGTTCACCCCTCCAGCGTCTTTACTAACAGTCTCTCCACTTAGAGATGTCAGCACTGTCAACATCCTGTTGCGTACAGTTTGGAATTTGTCCAGAGGATGAAGCGGAAGGATGAGGAACAATGAGAGACAAGTCCTAGGTGTTCAGACAGGCACATGTCACTCTAATTTCCAATCAGGAAGACGAATTGACCAAAGGCTAGGGTTGCCCATGGAAACAGTATAGGGCTTGAGGAAATCCCACTGCTTTGTGGCCAGTTCCCATAAACACAAGTTGAACAATGGAACTCAGGGGCAGTAAAATTCACGAAACTGCAGAGTTGAAAATATCTATCACTGAAAAATGTCTTGAGGAAAGTCAGAGAAAAGGATTGGTAAGCAAGGGAGAATGGCAGGAAAGGGATTTGAGGAGGTAGAAAGGACTCGCCATTAAGCACAAGAAAAGGGGCTGAACATTGCCAACATTGCAGTTGGCCAAAAAGGCTGTATGCGTTTTTTTCTGTATATATTCAAGAAAAGGGCATACACTTTTTTAGCCAACCAAACAGGTGGGCACTGGAAATCAATACTACAAAAGATATCACTTCGCATCAGTCAGAAGAGCCATCCTCATAAAGTGTAAACACCAGAAATGCAGGACAGGGCAAGGAGAAGAGGGAGCCCTGTGAGGCTTATAGTGGAAATGTATATTGCCAACGGCCATTCTGGAGAAGTGTATTGTGTTTACTAAAGCATCTAAAAAATGAGCTACAGAGCATAGAGCACTTGCACTCATGGGCGTATATCTTGGGAAAAACAAAAATCGAGAGGACACAGGCACCCCAATGTTTACTGCCTCTCTGTTTAAAAGATCCTCGACTAGGATATAACTTAAATGTCTCTGGAGGGAAAAAATGGATAGAGATGTGGTACTTATGTAGAGTGGAATATTACTCAGCCTGGAAATCAATGAAATATGGCCAGTTGTAACAACTCCGGAGGAGTTACGTATGATCATTCTAAGTGACATAATTCAAAAAGAAAAAGACACATATCATAAGATATCACTTAAAGGTGGAACCCAAAATGGCTACACATGAAATAAATTACAAAACAAAAACATAGTCAAATATGTAGAAAACACGCGTAAGGCTGCTAAACGGGAAAGGTGGGGAGGGGTGAGGCATCATCCAGGAGGTTGAAATTAGCAAAGATACCATTCCAAATACCAAACTGATAATCAACAAGGCCTACACGGTAGCTAAAAGAACTGCACTCAGCACACTCAAGTCACCGGAAAAGAATATCTATGACTGGTAAGAATCTGAAAAAGAATTTATTGATGTCTCTCTGTACGTGAATCAAGTGGATGTACAGCAGCAAGAAACAGAGCTTTGAAAATCAGCTGTAACCAATATAGTAATAAATTGAAAAAAATAAACGACAGAGAGACAGAGAAAACCTCTTACAACTTTTCGTCAGGGACGGTGATGCAACATGGATTGAACACATCTAGACCCACAGCAGGATGAGACATAAGGCTGGAAACTGTTCGCGCTAAGAGAAATGTGAGGTTGGGTGAGGAAATGCACACCCTTTAAAGTAATACTACCTGGTACCCATTCAATGGGTCCAAAATCTGCAGGTTCAAGGAATCTTCCTATAGCTAAAACATGCATGGAAAACCCAGAGGACTGTACACCGTGTTCTCGGGAGATGTGTCTAAAATGCACCTCATTTATCCTCTCCTGGTGCTCCTGTTCATCATTCCAGCCACGTTACTTAGAATCTCCCCACTTAGAGAATCAGCACATTTAAACTTCTGTTTCACACATTTTGCAAATTGTGAGGAGGATGAACGGGAAGAGGGGGAACCAATGAGAGAATAGTTGTAGGGGTTTGGACGGGCACATGTCACTCTAATTTCCCATTAAGAATAAGAATTAAAAAAAGGCTCAGCCCGCCTCGCCGGAGCCAAAATAGGGCCTGAAGCAATCCTGCGGCTTTGAGGCCAGCTCACAAAAGAGCAACTTAAAAAATGGAGCTCAGGGTCACTGCAATTCACAAACCTGCAGAGTTATAAATGAAAACTAACGTCCAAAAATATGTTGAGGTAAGGCAAAGAAGAGGATCTGAATGCAAGACAGAATTGCAAGAAACAGATTTCAAGAGATAGATTGGACTCGTCTTTAAAGCACATGAAAAGCGGCAGAATTTCGACAATGATGCAGTTGGCCCCAAAGGGAGTATGCGTTTTTTCCTGAATATATCCAGGAAAAAACGCATACGCACTTTATGGGCAACCAAGCAAGCAAGTAATGCAAATGTGCACAACAAAGAAGTCTCATTTCCCACCGGTCAAAAGGGCCATCCGAAAAAATTGTAAAAACCAGAAATGCAGGACAAGCCATGGAGAATAGGGAGCCTTTATACGCTGATGGACAGTGTGTGAACTGCCGAGAGCCACTCTGGAGAAGTGTATGGTGGTTCCTAAATCATCTAAAAAACAGAGCTACAGAGCATAGGGCACTTCCAATCATGGAAGTATATCTAGGGAAGTCTAAAAATCAACAAGACACAAGCACACCACAGTTTAGGGCTACTCTGTTTACAAGAACCTCAACTTCAATACACCTTAAATATCCCAGGAAAGAGAACAATGGATAAAGAAAATGTGGTACTTATGTACAATGGAATATCTCTTCACCATGAAATCAATGTAATAAGGCTAGTAGAAGGATAAAGAGTGGATTTAGGTCCGATAATACTACTTGAAATAAGTCAAACAGAAAAAGAAACATATCATAAGATATCACTTATAGAGGGAGGATAAATATGGCTGCACAAAAAATGAATTACAAAACAGAACAGTGTCTCACATTTAGAAAACACACTTATGTCAGCTTAAGGGGAAAGGAGAGGTGGGGTGATGCATAAAACCAGAGTTTGAAATTAGCACAGATACCGTTCAATAAACCAAATAGGTATTAGACAAGATCTACACCTTGCTCAATGAACTGGCCTCAACACACCCTATACACCGCAGAGAAATATATCTGAGTAATAAGAATCTTAAAACCCATGTATTGATATATCTCCATAAGGGAATCAAGTGTGCGCAGAGCGGCACAAACACAGCAGTGAAAATGAGCTAAACCCCATTATAGAAATAAATTTTAAAACCAAAACGCAGAAACAATGAAAGAGAGAAAAATTCTTACAAAATTCGCTCAGGGGCTGTGATGCAACCTGGAATGACCACATATAAACCCACAGCTGGATAAGACATAAGGCTGGACACTTGGGGCTGAGAGCACTGGTGAGCTTTGGTGAGCAACTGCCGAAAGTTTAATGCAATACTTCATACTACTCATTCCAAGGGTCCCAACACTCCAGGTTGAAGGGAATCTTCCTACAGCTAAACCATGCATGGGGAATCCAGCGGATGGTATACCATATGATCGGGAAAGGTTTCTAAAACGCACCTCATTTTCCTCTCCTGGGGCTCCGGATCAACATTCCAGCCACTTTACTAACAACATCTCCACATGGAGAGTCAATGCCTTTAAGTTCCGGTATCGCACAGTCTGCAGTTAGTGCGGAGGATGAATGGGAATAGGGGGAACCAGTGAGAAAATAGCTGTAGCGGTTTCAATGGGCACATGTCACTCTAATTTCACATCAGGAAGAAGAATTAACCAAAGGCAGAGCAAGGCGCCCCAGAAGAAGAATAGGGCCTGAAGAAATCCTGTGGATATGAGGCAAGATCACAAAAATAAGAGCTGAAACATGGAGCTAAGGACCAGTGCAATTCAAAAACCTGCAGAGTTATAAAGGCCAACTATTTTCCAAAAGAATAAGGAGGTAAGGCTATGAAGAGGCACTGACAGCAAGGCAAATTGCAGGAAACCGATTTCAGGAGGTAGACTGGAATTGCATTGAAAACATATGAAAAGACTCAGAACGTCGACAATGATGCACTTGGCCAAAAAGGGCGTATGCGTTTTTTCCTGAATATATTCAGGAAAAAGCGCATACGCACTTTTTGGCCAACCAAGCAAGCTTGCAAAGGAAATCTGCACTACAATGAAGTCTCACTTCGCTCCGGTCAAAAGGGCCATCTGAAAAAAGTGTCAAATCCAGAAAGGCAGGACAGGCCATGGAGAACTGAGAGCCTTGTTATGCTGATGGGCGGGATGTAAATTGCCAACAGCCACTCTGGAGAAGTGTATGGTGTTTCCTGAAACATCTAAAAAACAAAACAACAGAGCTTAGGGCACTTCCACTTATGGTCCTATATCTTAGGGAAATGAAAATCAAAAAGACACAGCCACCCCAAATTTTGGGACGGCTCTGTTTACAAGAACCTCGTTTACGGTACAAGGTCAATATCGCAGAAAGCGAAAAACGGATAAAGAAGATATGGTACTAACGTACAATGCAGTATCACTCAGCCATGAAATCGATGTCATCAGGCCCATAGCAACATGACGAGTGGATTCAGGTACGATGATTCTAAGTGAAATAAGTCACACAGAAAAACAAACATCATAAGATATCACTAATACACGGAATGTAAAGTTGGTTACACAGGAACTGAATTACAAAACAGAACAGGGTCTCTAATTTAGAAAACCAACTTATGCTTGCTTAAGGGGAAAGTTGAGTTGGGGTGCTGCATAAAACAAGAGATTGAAATGAGCACAGATACCGTTCCATAAGCCAAATATGTAATAGACAAGAGCTACTCCTTGCTCAAAGAAATGGACTCAACATCCCTTATTAAACGACTAAGAATATACCTGACTAGTAAGAATCTTAAAACCTATGGATTGATATGTCTCCGAAAGAGAATCCAGCATGTGTACAGCGGCATAAACGCAGCAGTGATAGGATTGGTGTGGTTCGGTGAACAAATGCAGACCCTTTGAAGTCATATTGCATGGTACCCATTCCATGGGTCTCTACTCTCCAGGTTTAAGGGATTCTTCCTTCAGCTAAATCATGCATGTGGAACCCAGAGTATGATCCACCGTGTGATCGGGAAACGTGTTCAAATGTGTCTCAGTTTTCGTCCCCTGGTACTCGGGTGCAACATTCCAGATGCTTTACTAACACTCTCCCCACTTGGAGAGTCAGTGCCTTTAACCTCCTGTTTGGCCCAGTTTGCAATTTCTGCGAAAATGAACAGGAATAGGGAGAACCAATGAGAGACTAGCTGGAGGTGTCTGGACGGGCAAATTTAACTCTCATTTCCCACCAGGAAGAGGAATTAACCAAAGGCTCAGCGTGCCATGCCGGAACCACACTAGGGCCTGAAGCAATCCTGCGGTGTTGCGGCCAGCTCACAAGAAAGCGAGTTGAAGAAAGGAGCTCAGGGGCACTGTAATTCACAAACCTGCAGAGTTATACATGACAGCTATCGTCCAAAAATATATTGAAGTAAGGCTGCCAAGAGGACTTGAATGCGGGTCAGAATTGCAGGAAACCGATTTCAGGAGGTAGACTGGAATTGCATGTAAAGCATAGGAAAAGAGGCAGAACGTCCACAATGATGCACTTGGCCAAAAAGGGCGTATGCGTTTTTTCCTGAATATATTCAGGAAAAAACGCATACGCCCTTTTTGGCCAACCAAGCAAGCTTGCAAAGGAAATCTGCACTACAATGAAGTCTCACTGCCCCCCGGTCAAAAGGGCCATCTGAAAAAAGTGTAAAATCCAGAAAGGCAGGACAGGCCATGGAGAACTGGGAGCCTAGTTAGGCTGATGGGCCGGATGTAAATTGCCAACAGCCACTCTGGAGAAGTGTATGGTGTTTCCTGAAACATCTAAAAAACAAAACAACAGAGCCTAGGGCACTTCCACCTATGGCCCTATAGCTTAGGGAAATTAAAATCAAAAAGACACAGCCACCCCAAAGTTTGGGACGGCTCTGTTTACAAGAACCTCGTTTACGGTACAAGTTCAATATCGCAGAAAGCGAAAAATGGATAAAGAAGTTGTTGTACTTACGTACAATGCAATATCATTCAGCAATGAAATCTATGTCATCAGGCCAGTAGCAGCATAATGAGTGGATTCAGGTACAATGATTCTAAGTGAAATAAGTCACACAGAAAAAGAAACATCATAAGGTATCACTAATACACGGAATGTAAACTTGGCTACACAGGAACTGAAGTACAAAACAGAATAGGGTCTCAAATGTAGAAAATCAACTTATGCTTGCTTCAGGGGAAAGGTGAGTTGGGGTGCTGCATAAAACCAGAGATTGAAATTAGCACAGATACCTTTCCATAAGCCAAATATGTAATAGACAAGAGCTACTGCTTGCTCAACGAAGTGGACTCAACACCACATATTACACCACTAAGAATATACCTGACTAGTAAGAATCTTAAAACCTATGGATTTATATGTCTCCGAAAGAGAATCAAGCGTGTTTACAGCGGCATAAACGCAGCAGTGATAGGATTGGTGAGGTTCGGTGAGCAAATGCAGACCCTTTGAAGTCATATTGCATGGTACCCATTCCATGGTTCTCAACTCTCCAGGTTTAAGGGATTCTTCCTTCAGCTAAAACATGCATGTGGAACCCAGAGTATGATCCACCGTGTGATCGGGAAACGTGTTCAAATGTGTCTCAGTTTTCGTCCCCTGGTACTCGGGTGCAACATTCCAGACGCTTTACTAACACTCTCCCCACTTGGAGAGTCAGTGCCTTTAAACTCCTGTTTGGCCCAGTTTGCAATTTCTGCGGAAAATGAACAGGAATAGGGAGAAGCAATGAGAGAGTAGCGGGAGCTGTCTGGACGGGCAAATTTAACTCTCATTTCCCACCAGGAAGAGGAATTAACCAAAGGCTCAGCCTGCCGTGCCGGAACCGCACTAGGGCCTGAAGCAATCCTGCAGTGTTGCGGCCAGCTCACAAGAAAGCGAGTTGAAGAAAGGAGCTCAGGGGCACTGTAATTCACAAACCTGCAGAGTTATAAATGACAGCTATCGTCCAAAAATATATTGAAGTAAGGCTGCCAAGAGGACTTGAAAGCGGGGCAGAATTGCAGGAAACCGATTTCAGGAGGTAGACTGGAATTGCATGTAAAGCATAGGAAAAGAGGCAGAACGTCCACAATGATGCACTTGGCCAAAAAGGGCGTATGCGTTTTTTCCTGAATATATTCAGGAAAAAACGCATACGCCCTTTTTGGCCAACCAAGCAAGCTTGCAAAGGAAATCTGCACTACAATGAAGTCTCACTGCCCCCCGGTCAAAAGGGCCATCTGAAAAAAGTGTAAAATCCAGAAAGGCAGGACAGGCCATGGAGAACTTGGAGCCTTCTTATACTGATGGGTGGGATGTAAATTGCCAACAGCCACTCTGGAGAAGTGTATGGTGTTTCCTGAAACATCTAAAAAACAAAGCAACAGAGCCTAGGGCACTTCCACTTATGGTCCTATAGCTTAGGGAAATTAAAATCAAAAAGACACAGCCACCCCAAAGTTTGGGACGGCTCTGTTTACAAGAACCTCATTTACGGTACAAGTTCAATATCGCAGAAAGCGAAAAATGGATAAAGAAGTTGCGGTACTTACGTACAATGCAATATCACTCAGCAATGAAATCTATGTCATCAGGCCAGTAGCAGCATAATGAGTGGATTCAGGTACGATGATTCTAAGTGAAATAAGTCACACAGAAAAAGAAGCATCATAAGGTATCACTAATACACGGAATGTAAACTTGGCTACACAGGAACTGAATTACAAAACAGAATAGGGTCTCAAATGTAGAAAACCAACTTATGCTTGCTTAAGGGGAAAGGTGAGTTGGGGTGCTGCATAAAACCAGAGATTGAAATTAGCACAGATACCTTTCCATAAGTCAAATATGTAATAGACAAGAGCTACTGCTTGCTCAACGAAGTGGACTAAACACCCAATATTAAACGCCTAAGAATATACCTGACTAGTAAGAATCTTAAAACCTATGGATTTATATGTCTCCGAAAGAGAATCAAGCATGTGTACAGCGGCATAAACGCAGCAGTGATAGGATTGGTGAGGTTCGGTGAGCAAATGCAGACCCTTTGAAGTCATATTGCATGGTACCCATTCCATGGTTCTCAACTCTCCAGGTTTAAGGAATTCTTCCTTCAGCTAAAACATGCATGTGGAACCCAGAGTATGATCCACCGTGTGATCGGGAAACGTGTTCAAATGTGTCTCAGTTTTCGTCCCCTGGTACTCGGGTGCAACATTCCAGACGCTTTACTAACACTCTCCCCACTTGGAGAGTCAGTGCCTTTAACCTCCTGTTTGGCCCAGTTTGCAATTTCTGCGGAAAATGAACAGGAATAGGGAGAACCAATGAGAGACTAGCTGGAGGTGTCTGGACGGGCAAATTTAACTCTCATTTCCCATCAGGAAGTGGAATTAACCAAAGGCTCAGCGAGCCATGCCGGAACCACACTAGGGCCTGAAGCAATCCTGCGGTGTTGCGGCCAGCTCACAAGAAAGCGAGTTGAAGAAAGGAGCTCAGGGGCACTGTAATTCACAAACCTGCAGAGTTATAAATGACAGCTATCGTCCAAAAATATATTGAAGTAAGGCTGCCAAGAGGACTTGAAAGCGGGGCAGAATTGCAGGAAACCGATTTCAGGAGGTAGACTGGAATTGCATATAAAGCATAGGAAAAGAGGCAGAACGTCCACAATGATGCACTTGGCCAAAAAGGGCGTATGCGTTTTTTCCTGAATATATTCAGGAAAAAACGCATACGCCCTTTTTGGCCAACCAAGCAAGCTTGCAAAGGAAATCTGCACTACAATGAAGTCTCACTGCCCCCCGGTCAAAAGGGCCATCTGAAAAAAGTGTAAAATCCAGAAAGGCAGGACAGGCCATGGAGAACTGGGAGCCTTGTTATGCTGATGGGCGGGATGTAAATTGCCAACAGCCACTCTGGAGAAGTGTATGGTGTTTCCTGAAACATCTAAAAAACAAAGCAACAGAGCCTAGGGCACTTCCACTTATGGTCCTATAGCTTAGGGAAATTAAAATCAAACAGACACAGCCACCCCAAAGTTTGGGACGGCTCTGTTTACAAGAACCTCATTTACGGTACAAGTTCAATATCGCAGAAAGCGAAAAATGGATAAAGAAGTTGTTGTACTTACGTACAATGCAATATCATTCAGCAATGAAATCTATGTC
This sequence comes from Pseudorca crassidens, assembly GCF_039906515.1. NCBI lineage: Eukaryota > Metazoa > Chordata > Mammalia > Artiodactyla > Delphinidae > Pseudorca > Pseudorca crassidens. The sequence goes on along the minus strand of NW_027135975.1, from coordinate 21,223 downwards.
ATCAGTCCAGTAGCAGCATAATGAGTGGATTCAGGTACAATGATTCTAAGTGAAATAAGTCACACAGAAAAAGAAACATCATAAGGTATCACTAATACACGGAATGTAAACTTGGCTACACAGGAACTGAAGTACAAAACAGAATAGGGTCTCAAATGTAGAAAACCAACTTATGCTTGCTTAAGGGTAAAGGTGAGTTGGGGTGCTGCATAAAACCAGAGATTGAAATTAGCACAGATACCTTTCCATAAGCCAAATATGTAATAGACAAGAGCTACTGCTTGCTCAACGAAGTGGACTCAACACCCCATATTAAACGCCTAAGAATATACCTGACTAGTAAGAATCTTAAAACCTATGGATTTATATGTCTCCGAAAGAGAATCAAGCGTGTGTACAGCGGCATAAACGCAGCAGTGATAGGATTGGTGAGGTTCGGTGAGCAAATGCAGACCCTTTGAAGTCATATTGCATGGTACCCATTCCATGGTTCTCAACTCTCCAGGTTTAAGGGATTCTTCCTTCAGCTAAAACATGCATGTGGAACCCAGAGTATGATCCACCGTGTGATCGGGAAACGTGTTCAAATGTGTCTCAGTTTTCGTCCCCTGGTACTCGGGTGCAACATTCCAGACGCTTTACTAACACTCTCCCCAGTTGAAGAGTCAGTGCCTTTAACCTCCTGTTTGGCCCAGTTTGCAATTTCTGCGGAAAATGAACAGGAATAGGGAGAACCAATGAGAGAGTAGCTGGAGCTGTCTGGACGGGCAAATTTAACTCTCATTTCCCACCAGGAAGAGGAATTAACCAAAGGCTCAGCGAGCCATGCCGGAACCACACTAGGGCCTGAAGCAATCCTGCGGTGTTGCGGCCAGCTCACAAGAAAGCGAGTTGAAGAAAGGAGCTCAGGGGCACTGTTATTCACAAACCTGCAGAGTTATAAATGACAGCTATCGTCCAAAAATATATTGAAGTAAGGCTGCCAAGAGGACTTGAAAGCGGGGCAGAATTGCAGGAAACCGATTTCAGGAGGTAGACTGGAATTGCATGTAAAGCATAGGAAAAGAGGCAGAACGTCCAAAATGATGCACTTGGCCAAAAAGGGCGTATGCGTTTTTTCCTGAATATATTCAGGAAAAAACGCATACGCCCTTTTTGGCCAACCAAGCAAGCTTGCAAAGGAAATCTGCACTACAATGAAGTCTCACTGCCCCCCGGTCAAAAGGGCCATCTGAAAAAAGTGTAAAATCCACAAAGGCAGGACAGGCCATGGAGAACTGGGAGCCTTCTTATGCTGATGGGCGGGATGTAAATTACCAACAGCCACTCTGGAGAAGTGTATGGTGTTTCCTGAAACATCTAAAAAACAAAGCAACAGAGCCTAGGGCACTTCCACTTATGGTCCTATAGCTTAGGGAAATTAAAATCAAAAAGACACAGCCACCCCAAAGTTTGGGACGGCTCTGTTTACAAGAACCTCGTTTACGGTACAAGTTCAATATCGCAGAAAGCGCAAAATGGATAAAGAAGTTGTGGTACTTACGTACAATGCAATATCACTCAGCAATGAAATCTATGTCATCAGGCCAGTAGCAGCATAATGAGTGGATTCAGGTAAGATGATTCTAAGTGAAATAAGTCACACAGAAAAAGAAACATCATAAGATATCACTAATACACGGAATGTAAACTTGGCTACACAGGAACTGAATTACAAAAGAGAATAGGGTCTCAAATGTAGAAAACCAACTTATGCTTGCTTAAGGGGAAAGGTGAGTTGGGGTGCTGCATAAAACCAGAGATTGAAATTAGCACAGATACCTTTCCATAAGCCAAATATGTAATAGACAAGAGCTACTGCTTGCTCAACGAAGTGGACTCAACACCCCATATTAAACGCCTAAGAATATACCTGACTAGTAAGAATCTTAAAACCTATGGATTTGTATGTCTCTGAAAGAGAATCAAGCGTGTGTACAGCGGCATAAACGCAGCAGTGATAGGATTGGTGAGGTTCGGTGAGCAAATGCAGACCCTTTAAAGTCATATTGCATGGTACCCATTCCATGTCTCTACTCTCCAGGTTTAAGGGATTCTTCCTTCAGCTAAAACATGCATGTGGAACCCAGAGTATGATCCACCGTGTGATCGGGAAACGTGTTCAAATGTGTCTCAGTTTTCGTCCCCTGGTACTCGGGTGCAACATTCCAGACGCTTTACTAACACTCTCCCCACTTGGAGAGTCAGTGCCTTTAACCTCCTGTTTGGCCCAGTTTGCAATTTCTGCGGAAAATGAACAGGAATAGGGAGAACCAATGAGAGAGTAGCTGGAGCTGTCTGGACGGGCAAATTTAACTCTCATTTCCCACCAGGAAGAGGAATTAACCAAAGGCTCAGCGAGCCATGCCGGAACCACACTAGGGCCTGAAGCAATCCTGCGGTGTTGCGGCCAGCTCACAAGAAAGTGAGTTGAAGAAAGGAGCTCAGGGGCACTGTTATTCACAAACCTGCAGAGTTATAAATGACAGCTATCGTCCAAAAATATATTGAAGTAAGGCTGCCAAGAGGACTTGAAAGCGGGGCAGAATTGCAGGAAACCGATTTCAGGAGGTAGACTGGAATTGCATGTAAAGCATAGGAAAAGAGGCAGAACGTCCACAATGATGCACTTGGCCAAAAAGGGCGTATGCGTTTTTTCCTGAATATATTCAGGAAAAAACGCATACGCCCTTTTTGGCCAACCAAGCAAGCTTGCAAAGGAAATCTGCACTACAATGAAGTCTCACTGCCCCCCGGTCAAAAGGGCCATCTGAAAAAAGTGTAAAATCCACAAAGGCATGACTGGCCATGGAGAACAGGGAGCCTTCTTATGCTGATGGGCGGGATGTAAATTACCAACAGCCACTCTGGAGAAGTGTATGGTGTTTCCTGAAACATCTAAAAAACAAAGCAACAGAGCCTAGGGCACTTCCACTTATGGTCCTATAGCTTAGGGAAATTAAAATCAAAAAGACACAGCCACTCCAAAGTTTGGGACGGCTCTGCTTACAAGAACCGCATTTACGGTACAAGTTCAATATCGCAGAAAGCGAGAAATGGATAAAGAAGTTGAGGTACTTACGTACAATGCAATATCACTCAGCAATGAAATCTATGTCATCAGGCCTGTAGCAGCATAATGAGTGGGTTCAGGTACGATGATTCTAAGTGAAATAAGTCACACAGAAAAAGAAACATCATAAGATATCACTAATACACGGAATGTAAACTTGGCTACACAGGAACTGAAGTACAAAACAGAATAGGGTCTCAAATGTAGAAAACCAACTTATGCTTGCTTAAGGGGAAAGGTGAGTTGGGGTGCTGCATAAAACCAGAGATTGAAATTAGCACAGATACCTTTCCATAAGCCAAATATGTAATAGACAAGAGCTACTGCTTGCTCAACGAAGTGGACTCAACACCCCATATTAAACGCCTAAGAATATACCTGACTAGTAAGAATCTTAAAACCTATGGATTTATATGTCTCCGAAAGAGAATCAAGCGTGTGTACAGCGGCATAAACGCAGCAGTGATAGGATTGGTGAGGTTCGGTGAGCAAATGCAGACCCTTTGAAGTCATATTGCATGGTACCCATTCCATGGGTCTCAACTCTCCAGGTTTAAGGGATTGTTCCTTCAGCTAAAACATGCATGTGGAACCCAGAGTATGATCCACCGTGTGATCGGGAAACGTGTTCAAATGTGTCTCAGTTTTCGTCCCCTGGTACTCGGGTGCAACATTCCAGACGCTTTACTAACACTCTCCCCAGTTGAAGAGTCAGTGCCTTTAACATCCTGTTTGGCCCAGTTTGCAATTTCTGCGGAAAATGAACAGGAATAGGGAGAACCAATGAGAGAGTAGCTGGAGCTGTCTGGACGGGCAAATTTAACTCTCATTTCCCACCAGGAAGAGGAATTAACCAAAGGCTCAGCGAGCCATGCCGGAACCACACTAGGGCCTGAAGCAATCCTGCGGTGTTGCGGCCAGCTCACAAGAAAGCGAGTTGAAGAAAGGAGCTCAGGGGCACTGTTATTCACAAACCTGCAGAGTTATAAATGACAGCTATCGTCCAAAAATATATTGAAGTAAGGCTGCCAAGAGGACTTGAAAGCGGGGCAGAATTGCAGGAAACCGATTTCAGGAGGTAGACTGGAATTGCATGTAAAGCATAGGAAAAGAGGCAGAACGTCCACAATGATGCACTTGGCCAAAAAGGGCGTATGCGTTTTTTCCTGAATATATTCAGGAAAAAACGCATACGCCCTTTTTGGCCAACCAAGCAAGCTTGCAAAGGAAATCTGCACTACAATGAAGTCTCACTGCCCCCCGGTCAAAAGGGCCATCTGAAAAAAGTGTAAAATCCACAAAGGCAGGACAGGCCATGGAGAACTGGGAGCCTTGTTATGCTGATGGGCGGGATGTAAATTACCAACAGCCACTCTGGAGAAGTGTATGGTGTTTCCTGAAACATCTAAAAAACAAAGCAACAGAGCCTAGGGCACTTCCACTTATGGTCCTATAGCTTAGGGAAATTAAAATCAAAAAGACACAGCCACTCCAAAGTTTGGGACGGCTCTGCTTACAAGAACCGCATTTACGGTACAAGTTCAATATCGCAGAAAGCGAGAAATGGATAAAGAAGTTGAGGTACTTACGTACAATGCAATATCACTCAGCAATGAAATCTATGTCATCAGGCCAGTAGCAGCATAATGAGTGGATTCAGGTACGATGATTCTAAGTGAAATAAGTCACACAGAAAAAGAAACATCATAAGATATCACTAATACACGGAATGTAAACTTGGCTACACAGGAACTGAATTACAAAAGAGAATAGGGTCTCAAATGTAGAAAACCAACTTATGCTTGCTTAAGGGTAAAGGTGAGTTGGGGTGCTGCATAAAACCAGAGATTGAAATTAGCACAGATACCTTTCCATAAGCCAAATATGTAATAGACAAGAGCTACTGCTTGCTCAACGAAGTGGACTCAACACCTCATATTAAACGCCTAAGAATATACCTGACTAGTAAGAATCTTAAAACCTATGGATTTATATGTCTCCGAAAGAGAATCAAGCATGTGTACAGCGGCATAAACGCAGCAGTGATAGGATTGGTGAGGTTCGGTGAGCAAATGCAGACCCTTTGAAGTCATATTGCATGGTACCCATTCCATGGGTCTCAACTCTCCAGGTTTAAGGGATTCTTCCTTCAGCTAAAACATGCATGTGGAACCCAGAGTATGATCCACCGTGTGATCGGGAAACGTGTTCAAATGTGTCTCAGTTTTCGTCCCCTGGTACTCGGGTGCAACATTCCAGACGCTTTACTAACACTCTCCCCACTTGGAGAGTCAGTGCCTTTAACCTCCTGTTTGGCCCAGTTTGCAATTTCTGCGGAAAATGAACAGGAATAGGGAGAACCAATGAGAGAGTAGCTGGAGCTGTCTGGACGGGCAAATTTAACTCTCATTTCCCACCAGGAAGAGGAATTAACCAAAGGCTCAGCGAGCCATGCCGGAACCACACTAGGGCCTGAAGCAATCCTGCGGTGTTGCGGCCAGCTCACAAGAAAGCGAGTTGAAGAAAGGAGCTCAGGGGCACTGTTATTCACAAACCTGCAGAGTTATAAATGACAGCTATCGTCCAAAAATATATTGAAGTAAGGCTGCCAAGAGGACTTGAAAGCGGGGCAGAATTGCAGGAAACCGATTTCAGGAGGTACACTGGAATTGCATGTAAAGCATAGGAAAAGAGGCAGAACGTCCACAATGATGCACTTGGCCAAAAAGGGCGTATGCGTTTTTTCCTGAATATATTCAGGAAAAAACGCATACGCCCTTTTTGGCCAACCAAGCAAGCTTGCAAAGGAAATCTGCACTACAATGAAGTCTCACTGCCCCCCGGTCAAAAGGGCCATCTGAAAAAAGTGTAAAATCCACAAAGGCATGACTGGCCATGGAGAACAGGGAGCCTTCTTATGCTGATGGGCGGGATGTAAATTACCAACAGCCACTCTGGAGAAGTGTATGGTGTTTCCTGAAACATCTAAAAAACAAAGCAACAGAGCCTAGGGCACTTCCACTTATGGTCCTATAGCTTAGGGAAATTAAAATCAAAAAGACACAGCCACTCCAAAGTTTGGGACGGCTCTGCTTACAAGAACCGCATTTACGGTACAAGTTCAATATCGCAGAAAGCGAGAAATGGATAAAGAAGTTGAGGTACTTACGTACAATGCAATATCACTCAGCAATGAAATCTATGTCATCAGGCCTGTAGCAGCATAATGAGTGGGTTCAGGTACGATGATTCTAAGTGAAATAAGTCACACAGAAAAAGAAACATCATAAGATATCACTAATACACGGAATGTAAACTTGGCTACACAGGAACTGAAGTACAAAACAGAATAGGGTCTCAAATGTAGAAAACCAACTTATGCTTGCTTAAGGGGAAAGGTGAGTTGGGGTGCTGCATAAAACCAGAGATTGAAATTAGCACAGATACCTTTCCATAAGCCAAATATGTAATAGACAAGAGCTACTGCTTGCTCAACGAAGTGGACTCAACACCCCATATTAAACGCCTAAGAATATACCTGACTAGTAAGAATCTTAAAACCTATGGATTTATATGTCTCCGAAAGAGAATCAAGCGTGTGTACAGCGGCATAAACGCAGCAGTGATAGGATTGGTGAGGTTCGGTGAGCAAATGCAGACCCTTTGAAGTCATATTGCATGGTACCCATTCCATGGGTCTCAACTCTCCAGGTTTAAGGGATTCTTCCTTCAGCTAAAACATGCATGTGGAACCCAGAGTATGATCCACCGTGTGATCGGGAAACGTGTTCAAATGTGTCTCAGTTTTCGTCCCCTGGTACTCGGGTGCAACATTCCAGACGCTTTACTAACACTCTCCCCACTTGGAGAGTCAGTGCCTTTAACCTCCTGTTTGGCCCAGTTTGCAATTTCTGCGGAAAATGAACAGGAATAGGGAGAACCAATGAGAGAGTAGCTGGAGCTGTCTGGACGGGCAAATTTAACTCTCATTTCCCACCAGGAAGAGGAATTAACCAAAGGCTCAGCGAGCCATGCCGGAACCACACTAGGGCCTGAAGCAATCCTGCGGTGTTGCGGCCAGCTCACAAGAAAGCGAGTTGAAGAAAGGAGCTCAGGGGCACTGTTATTCACAAACCTGCAGAGTTATAAATGACAGCTATCGTCCAAAAATATATTGAAGTAAGGCTGCCAAGAGGACTTGAAAGCGGGGCAGAATTGCAGGAAACCGATTTCAGGAGGTAGACTGGAATTGCATGTAAAGCATAGGAAAAGAGGCAGAACGTCCACAATGATGCACTTGGCCAAAAAGGGCGTATGCGTTTTTTCCTGAATATATTCAGGAAAAAACGCATACGCCCTTTTTGGCCAACCAAGCAAGCTTGCAAAGGAAATCTGCACTACAATGAAGTCTCACTGCCCCCCGGTCAAAAGGGCCATCTGAAAAAAGTGTAAAATCCACAAAGGCATGACTGGCCATGGAGAACAGGGAGCCTTCTTATGCTGATGGGCGGGATGTAAATTACCAACAGCCACTCTGGAGAAGTGTATGGTGTTTCCTGAAACATCTAAAAAACAAAGCAACAGAGCCTAGGGCACTTCCACTTATGGTCCTATAGCTTAGGGAAATTAAAATCAAAAAGACACAGCCACTCCAAAGTTTGGGACGGCTCTGCTTACAAGAACCGCATTTACGGTACAAGTTCAATATCGCAGAAAGCGAGAAATGGATAAAGAAGTTGAGGTACTTACGTACAATGCAATATCACTCAGCAATGAAATCTATGTCATCAGGCCTGTAGCAGCATAATGAGTGGGTTCAGGTACGATGATTCTAAGTGAAATAAGTCACACAGAAAAAGAAACATCATAAGATATCACTAATACACGGAATGTAAACTTGGCTACACAGGAACTGAAGTACAAAACAGAATAGGGTCTCAAATGTAGAAAACCAACTTATGCTTGCTTAAGGGGAAAGGTGAGTTGGGGTGCTGCATAAAACCAGAGATTGAAATTAGCACAGATACCTTTCCATAAGCCAAATATGTAATAGACAAGAGCTACTGCTTGCTCAACGAAGTGGACTCAACACCCCATATTAAACGCCTAAGAATATACCTGACTAGTAAGAATCTTAAAACCTATGGATTTATATGTCTCCGAAAGAGAATCAAGCGTGTGTACAGCGGCATAAACGCAGCAGTGATAGGATTGGTGAGGTTCGGTGAGCAAATGCAGACCCTTTGAAGTCATATTGCATGGTACCCATTCCATGGGTCTCAACTCTCCAGGTTTAAGGGATTCTTCCTTCAGCTAAAACATGCATGTGGAACCCAGAGTATGATCCACCGTGTGATCGGGAAACGTGTTCAAATGTGTCTCAGTTTTCGTCCCCTGGTACTCGGGTGCAACATTCCAGACGCTTTACTAACACTCTCCCCAGTTGAAGAGTCAGTGCCTTTAACATCCTGTTTGGCCCAGTTTGCAATTTCTGCGGAAAATGAACAGGAATAGGGAGAACCAATGAGAGAGTAGCTGGAGCTGTCTGGACGGGCAAATTTAACTCTCATTTCCCACCAGGAAGAGGAATTAACCAAAGGCTCAGCGAGCCATGCCGGAACCACACTAGGGCCTGAAGCAATCCTGCGGTGTTGCGGCCAGCTCACAAGAAAGCGAGTTGAAGAAAGGAGCTCAGGGGCACTGTTATTCACAAACCTGCAGAGTTATAAATGACAGCTATCGTCCAAAAATATATTGAAGTAAGGCTGCCAAGAGGACTTGAAAGCGGGGCAGAATTGCAGGAAACCGATTTCAGGAGGTAGACTGGAATTGCATGTAAAGCATAGGAAAAGAGGCAGAACGTCCACAATGATGCACTTGGCCAAAAAGGGCGTATGCGTTTTTTCCTGAATATATTCAGGAAAAAACGCATACGCCCTTTTTGGCCAACCAAGCAAGCTTGCAAAGGAAATCTGCACTACAATGAAGTCTCACTGCCCCCCGGTCAAAAGGGCCATCTGAAAAAAGTGTAAAATCCACAAAGGCAGGACAGGCCATGGAGAACTGGGAGCCTTGTTATGCTGATGGGCGGGATGTAAATTACCAACAGCCACTCTGGAGAAGTGTATGGTGTTTCCTGAAACATCTAAAAAACAAAGCAACAGAGCCTAGGGCACTTCCACTTATGGTCCTATAGCTTAGGGAAATTAAAATCAAAAAGACACAGCCACTCCAAAGTTTGGGACGGCTCTGCTTACAAGAACCGCATTTACGGTACAAGTTCAATATCGCAGAAAGCGAGAAATGGATAAAGAAGTTGAGGTACTTACGTACAATGCAATATCACTCAGCAATGAAATCTATGTCATCAGGCCAGTAGCAGCATAATGAGTGGATTCAGGTACGATGATTCTAAGTGAAATAAGTCACACAGAAAAAGAAACATCATAAGATATCACTAATACACGGAATGTAAACTTGGCTACACAGGAACTGAATTACAAAAGAGAATAGGGTCTCAAATGTAGAAAACCAACTTATGCTTGCTTAAGGGTAAAGGTGAGTTGGGGTGCTGCATAAAACCAGAGATTGAAATTAGCACAGATACCTTTCCATAAGCCAAATATGTAATAGACAAGAGCTACTGCTTGCTCAACGAAGTGGACTCAACACCTCATATTAAACGCCTAAGAATATACCTGACTAGTAAGAATCTTAAAACCTATGGATTTATATGTCTCCGAAAGAGAATCAAGCGTGTGTACAGCGGCATAAACGCAGCAGTGATAGGATTGGTGAGGTTCGGTGAGCAAATGCAGACCCTTTGAAGTCATATTGCATGGTACCCATTCCATGGTTCTCAACTCTCCAGGTTTAAGGGATTCTTCCTTCAGCTAAAACATGCATGTGGAACCCAGAGTATGATCCACCGTGTGATCGGGAAACGTGTTCAAATGTGTCTCAGTTTTCGTCCCCTGGTACTCGGGTGCAACATTCCAGATGCTTTACTAACACTCTCCCCACTTGGAGAGTCAGTGCCTTTAACCTCCTGTTTGGCCCAGTTTGCAATTTCTGCGGAAAATGAACAGGAATAGGGAGAACCAATGAGAGAGTAGCTGGAGCTGTCTGGACGGGCAAATTTAACTCTCATTTCCCACCAGGAAGAGGAATTAACCAAAGGCTCAGCGAGCCATGCCGGAACCACACTAGGGCCTGAAGCAATCCTGCGGTGTTGCGGCCAGCTCACAAGAAAGCGAGTTGAAGAAAGGAGCTCAGGGGCACTGTTATTCACAAACCTGCAGAGTTATAAATGACAGCTATCGTCCAAAAATATATTGAAGTAAGGCTGCCAAGAGGACTTGAAAGCGGGGCAGAATTGCAGGAAACCGATTTCAGGAGGTACACTGGAATTGCATGTAAAGCATAGGAAAAGAGGCAGAACGTCCACAATGATGCACTTGGCCAAAAAGGGCGTATGCGTTTTTTCCTGAATATATTCAGGAAAAAACGCATACGCCCTTTTTGGCCAACCAAGCAAGCTTGCAAAGGAAATCTGCACTACAATGAAGTCTCACTGCCCCCCGGTCAAAAGGGCCATCTGAAAAAAGTGTAAAATCCACAAAGGCATGACTGGCCATGGAGAACAGGGAGCCTTCTTATGCTGATGGGCGGGATGTAAATTACCAACAGCCACTCTGGAGAAGTGTATGGTGTTTCCTGAAACATCTAAAAAACAAAGCAACAGAGCCTAGGGCACTTCCACTTATGGTCCTATAGCTTAGGGAAATTAAAATCAAAAAGACACAGCCACTCCAAAGTTTGGGACGGCTCTGCTTACAAGAACCGCATTTACGGTACAAGTTCAATATCGCAGAAAGCGAGAAATGGATAAAGAAGTTGAGGTACTTACGTACAATGCAATATCACTCAGCAATGAAATCTATGTCATCAGGCCTGTAGCAGCATAATGAGTGGGTTCAGGTACGATGATTCTAAGTGAAATAAGTCACACAGAAAAAGAAACATCATAAGATATCACTAATACACGGAATGTAAACTTGGCTACACAGGAACTGAAGTACAAAACAGAATAGGGTCTCAAATGTAGAAAACCAACTTATGCTTGCTTAAGGGGAAAGGTGAGTTGGGGTGCTGCATAAAACCAGAGATTGAAATTAGCACAGATACCTTTCCATAAGCCAAATATGTAATAGACAAGAGCTACTGCTTGCTCAACGAAGTGGACTCAACACCCCATATTAAACGCCTAAGAATATACCTGACTAGTAAGAATCTTAAAACCTATGGATTTATATGTCTCCGAAAGAGAATCAAGCGTGTGTACAGCGGCATAAACGCAGCAGTGATAGGATTGGTGAGGTTCGGTGAGCAAATGCAGACCCTTTGAAGTCATATTGCATGGTACCCATTCCATGGGTCTCAACTCTCCAGGTTTAAGGGATTCTTCCTTCAGCTAAAACATGCATGTGGAACCCAGAGTATGATCCACCGTGTGATCGGGAAACGTGTTCAAATGTGTCTCAGTTTTCGTCCCCTGGTACTCGGGTGCAACATTCCAGACGCTTTACTAACACTCTCCCCCGTTGAAGAGTCAGTGCCTTTAATATCCTGTTTGGCCCAGTTTGCAATTTCTGCGGAAAATGAACAGGAATAGGGAGAACCAATGAGAGAGTAGCTGGAGCTGTCTGGACGGGCAAATTTAACTCTCATTTCCCACCAGGAAGAGAAATTAACCAAAGGCTCAGCGAGCCATGCCGGAACCACACTAGGGCCTGAAGCAATCCTGCGGTGTTGCGGCCAGCTCACAAGAAAGCGAGTTGAAGAAAGGAGCTCAGGGGCACTGTTATTCACAAACCTGCAGAGTTATAAATGACAGCTATCGTCCAAAAATATATTGAAGTAAGGCTGCCAAGAGGACTTGAAAGCGGGGCAGAATTGCAGGAAACCGATTTCAGGAGGTAGACTGGAATTGCATGTAAAGCATAGGAAAAGAGGCAGAACGTCCACAATGATGCACTTGGCCAAAAAGGGCGTATGCGTTTTTTCCTGAATATATTCAGGAAAAAACGCATACGCCCTTTTTGGCCAACCAAGCAAGCTTGCAAAGGAAATCTGCATTACAATGAAGTCTCACTGCCCCCCGGTCAAAAGGGCCATCTGAAAAAAGTGTAAAATCCACAAAGGCAGGACAGGCCATGGAGAACTGGGAGCCTTGTTATGCTGATGGGCGGGATGTAAATTACCAACAGCCACTCTGGAGAAGTGTATGGTGTTTCCTGAAACATCTAAAAAACAAAGCAACAGAGCCTAGGGCACTTCCACTTATGGTCCTATAGCTTAGGGAAATTAAAATCAAAAAGACACAGCCACTCCAAAGTTTGGGACGGCTCTGCTTACAAGAACCGCATTTACGGTACAAGTTCAATATCGCAGAAAGCGAGAAATGGATAAAGAAGTTGAGGTACTTACGTACAATGCAATATCACTCAGCAATGAAATCTATGTCATCAGGCCAGTAGCAGCATAATGAGTGGATTCAGGTACGATGATTCTAAGTGAAATAAGTCACACAGAAAAAGAAACATCATAAGATATCACTAATACACGGAATGTAAACTTGGCTACACAGGAACTGAATTACAAAAGAGAATAGGGTCTCAAATGTAGAAAACCAACTTATGCTTGCTTAAGGGTAAAGGTGAGTTGGGGTGCTGCATAAAACCAGAGATTGAAATTAGCACAGATACCTTTCCATAAGCCAAATATGTAATAGACAAGAGCTACTGCTTGCTCAACGAAGTGGACTCAACACCTCATATTAAACGCCTAAGAATATACCTGACTAGTAAGAATCTTAAAACCTATGGATTTATATGTCTCCGAAAGAGAATCAAGCGTGTGTACAGCGGCATAAACGCAGCAGTGATAGGATTGGTGAGGTTCGGTGAGCAAATGCAGACCCTTTGAAGTCATATTGCATGGTACCCATTCCATGGTTCTCAACTCTCCAGGTTTAAGGGATTCTTCCTTCAGCTAAAACATGCATGTGGAACCCAGAGTATGATCCACCGTGTGATCGGGAAACGTGTTCAAATGTGTCTCAGTTTTCGTCCCCTGGTACTCGGGTGCAACATTCCAGACGCTTTACTAACACTCTCCCCACTTGGAGAGTCAGTGCCTTTAACCTCCTGTTTGGCCCAGTTTGCAATTTCTGCGGAAAATGAACAGGAATAGGGAGAACCAATGAGAGAGTAGCTGGAGCTGTCTGGACGGGCAAATTTAACTCTCATTTCCCACCAGGAAGAGGAATTAACCAAAGGCTCAGCGAGCCATGCCGGAACCACACTAGGGCCTGAAGCAATCCTGCGGTGTTGCGGCCAGCTCACAAGAAAGCGAGTTGAAGAAAGGAGCTCAGGGGCACTGTTATTCACAAACCTGCAGAGTTATAAATGACAGCTATCGTCCAAAAATATATTGAAGTAAGGCTGCCAAGAGGACTTGAAAGCGGGGCAGAATTTCAGGAAACCGATTTCAGGAGGTAGACTGGAATTGCATGTAAAGCATAGGAAAAGAGGCAGAACGTCCACAATGATGCACTTGGCCAAAAAGGGCGTATGCGTTTTTTCCTGAATATATTCAGGAAAAAACGCATACGCCCTTTTTGGCCAACCAAGCAAGCTTGCAAAGGAAATCTGCACTACAATGAAGTCTCACTGCCCCCCGGTCAAAAGGGCCATCTGAAAAAAGTGTAAAATCCACAAAGGCAGGACAGGCCATGGAGAACTGGGAGCCTTGTTATGCTGATGGGCGGGATGTAAATTACCAACAGCCACTCTGGAGAAGTGTATGGTGTTTCCTGAAACATCTAAAAAACAAAGCAACAGAGCCTAGGGCACTTCCACTTATGGTCCTATAGCTTAGGGAAATTAAAATCAAAAAGACACAGCCACTCCAAAGTTTGGGACGGCTCTGCTTACAAGAACCGCATTTACGGTACAAGTTCAATATCGCAGAAAGCGAGAAATGGATAAAGAAGTTGAGGTACTTACGTACAATGCAATATCACTCAGCAATGAAATCTATGTCATCAGGCCAGTAGCAGCATAATGAGTGGATTCAGGTACGATGATTCTAAGTGAAATAAGTCACACAGAAAAAGAAACATCATAAGATATCACTAATACACGGAATGTAAACTTGGCTACACAGGAACTGAATTACAAAACAGAATAGGGTCTCAAATGTAGAAAACCAACTTATGCTTGCTTAAGGGGAAAGGTGAGTTGGGGTGCTGCATAAAACCAGAGATTGAAATTAGCACAGATACCTTTCCATAAGCCAAATATGTAATAGACAAGAGCTACTGCTTGCTCAACGAAGTGGACTCAACACCCCATATTAAACGCCTAAGAATATACCTGACTAGTAAGAATCTTAAAACCTATGGATTTATATGTCTCTGAAAGAGAATCAAGCGTGTGTACAGCGGCATAAACGCAGCAGTGATAGGATTGGTGAGGTTCGGTGAGCAAATGCAGACCCTTTGAAGTCATATTGCATGGTACCCATTCCATGGTTCTCAACTCTCCAGGTTTAAGGGATTCTTCCTTCAGCTAAAACATGCATGTGGAACCCAGAGTATGATCCACCGTGTGATCGGGAAACGTGTTCAAATGTGTCTCAGTTTTCGTCCCCTGGTACTCGGGTGCAACATTCCAGACGCTTTACTAACACTCTCCCCACTTGGAGAGTCAGTGCCTTTAACCTCCTGTTTGGCCCAGTTTGCAATTTCTGCGGAAAATGAACAGGAATAGGGAGAACCAATGAGAGACTAGCTGGAGCTGTCTGGACGGGCAAATTTAACTCTCATTTCCCACCAGGAAGAGGAATTAACCAAAGGCTCAGCGAGCCATGCCGGAACCACACTAGGGCCTGAAGCAATCCTGCGGTGTTGCGGCCAGCTCACAAGAAAGCGAGTTGAAGAAAGGAGCTCAGGGGCACTGTTATTCACAAACCTGCAGAGTTATAAATGACAGCTATCGTCCAAAAATATATTGAAGTAAGGCTGCCAAGAGGACTTGAAAGCGCGGCAGAATTGCAGGAAACCGATTTCAGGAGGTAGACTGGAATTGCATGTAAAGCATAGGAAAAGAGGCAGAACGTCCACAATGATGCACTTGGCCAAAAAGGGCGTATGCGTTTTTTCCTGAATATATTCAGGAAAAAACGCATACGCCCTTTTTGGCCAACCAAGCAAGCTTGCAAAGGAAATCTGCACTACAATGAAGTCTCACTGCCCCCCGGTCAAAAGGGCCATCTGAAAAAAGTGTAAAATCCACAAAGGCAGGACAGGCCATGGAGAACTGGGAGCCTTGTTATGCTGATGGGCGGGATGTAAATTACCAACAGCCACTCTGGAGAAGTGTATGGTGTTTCCTGAAACATCTAAAAAACAAAGCAACAGAGCCTAGGGCACTTCCACTTATGGTCCTATAGCTTAGGGAAATTAAAATCAAAAAGACACAGCCACTCCAAAGTTTGGGACGGCTCTGCTTACAAGAACCGCATTTACGGTACAAGTTCAATATCGCAGAAAGCGAGAAATGGATAAAGAAGTTGAGGTACTTACGTACAATGCAATATCACTCAGCAATGAAATCTATGTCATCAGGCCTGTAGCAGCATAATGAGTGGATTCAGGTACGATGATTCTAAGTGAAATAAGTCACACAGAAAAAGAAACATCATAAGATATCACTAATACACGGAATGTAAACTTGGCTACACAGGAACTGAATTACAAAACAGAATAGGGTCTCAAATGTAGAAAACCAACTTATGCTTGCTTAAGGGGAAAGGTGAGTTGGGGTGCTGCATAAAACCAGAGATTGAAATTAGCACAGATACCTTTCCATAAGCCAAATATGTAATAGACAAGAGCTACTGCTTGCTCAACGAAGTGGACTCAAAACCCCATATTAAACGCCTAAGAATATACCTGACTAGTAAGAATCTTAAAACCTATGGATTTATATGTCTCCGAAAGAGAATCAAGCGTGTGTACAGCGGCATAAACGCAGCAGTGATAGGATTGGTGAGGTTCGGTGAGCAAATGCAGACCCTTTGAAGTCATATTGCATGGTACCCATTCCATGGGTCTCAACTCTCCAGGTTTAAGGGATTCTTCCTTCAGCTAAAACATGCATGTGGAACCCAGAGTATGATCCACCGTGTGATCGGGAAATGTGTTCAAATGTGTCTCAGTTTTCGTCCACTGGTACTCGGGTGCAACATTCCAGACGCTTTACTAACACTCTCCCCACTTGGAGAGTCAGTGCCTTTAAACTCCTGTTTGGCCCAGTTTGCAATTTCTGCGGAAAATGAACAGGAATAGGGAGAACCAATGAGAGAGTAGCTGGAGCTGTCTGGACGGGCAAATTTAACTCTCATTTCCCACCAGGAAGAGGAATTAACCAAAGGCTCAGCGAGCCATGCCGGAACCACACTAGGGCCTGAAGCAATCCTGCGGTGTTGCGGCCAGCTCACAAGAAAGCGAGTTGAAGAAAGGAGCTCAGGGGCACTGTTATTCACAAACCTGCAGAGTTATAAATGACAGCTATCGTCCAAAAATATATTGAAGTAAGGCTGCCAAGAGGACTTGAAAGCGGGGCAGAATTGCAGGAAACCGATTTCAGGAGGTACACTGGAATTGCATGTAAAGCATAGGAAAAGAGGCAGAACGTCCACAATGATGCACTTGGCCAAAAAGGGCGTATGCGTTTTTTCCTGAATATATTCAGGAAAAAACGCATACGCCCTTTTTGGCCAACCAAGCAAGCTTGCAAAGGAAATCTGCACTACAATGAAGTCTCACTGCCCCCCGGTCAAAAGGGCCATCTGAAAAAAGTGTAAAATCCACAAAGGCATGACTGGCCATGGAGAACAGGGAGCCTTCTTATGCTGATGGGCGGGATGTAAATTACCAACAGCCACTCTGGAGAAGTGTATGGTGTTTCCTGAAACATCTAAAAAACAAAGCAACAGAGCCTAGGGCACTTCCACTTATGGTCCTATAGCTTAGGGAAATTAAAATCAAAAAGACACAGCCACTCCAAAGTTTGGGACGGCTCTGCTTACAAGAACCGCATTTACGGTACAAGTTCAATATCGCAGAAAGCGAGAAATGGATAAAGAAGTTGAGGTACTTACGTACAATGCAATATCACTCAGCAATGAAATCTATGTCATCAGGCCTGTAGCAGCATAATGAGTGGGTTCAGGTACGATGATTCTAAGTGAAATAAGTCACACAGAAAAAGAAACATCATAAGATATCACTAATACACGGAATGTAAACTTGGCTACACAGGAACTGAAGTACAAAACAGAATAGGGTCTCAAATGTAGAAAACCAACTTATGCTTGCTTAAGGGGAAAGGTGAGTTGGGGTGCTGCATAAAACCAGAGATTGAAATTAGCACAGATACCTTTCCATAAGCCAAATATGTAATAGACAAGAGCTACTGCTTGCTCAACGAAGTGGACTCAACACCCCATATTAAACGCCTAAGAATATACCTGACTAGTAAGAATCTTAAAACCTATGGATTTATATGTCTCCGAAAGAGAATCAAGCGTGTGTACAGCGGCATAAACGCAGCAGTGATAGGATTGGTGAGGTTCGGTGAGCAAATGCAGACCCTTTGAAGTCATATTGCATGGTACCCATTCCATGGGTCTCAACTCTCCAGGTTTAAGGGATTCTTCCTTCAGCTAAAACATGTATGTGGAACCCAGAGTATGATCCACCGTGTGATCGGGAAACGTGTTCAAATGTGTCTCAGTTTTCGTCCCCTGGTACTCGGGTGCAACATTCCAGACGCTTTACTAACACTCTCCCCAGTTGAAGAGTCAGTGCCTTTAACATCCTGTTTGGCCCAGTTTGCAATTTCTGCGGAAAATGAACAGGAATAGGGAGAACCAATGAGAGAGTAGCTGGAGCTGTCTGGACGGGCAAATTTAACTCTCATTTCCCACCAGGAAGAGGAATTAACCAAAGGCTCAGCGAGCCATGCCGGAACCACACTAGGGCCTGAAGCAATCCTGCGGTGTTGCGGCCAGCTCACAAGAAAGCGAGTTGAAGAAAGGAGCTCAGGGGCACTGTTATTCACAAACCTGCAGAGTTATAAATGACAGCTATCGTCCAAAAATATATTGAAGTAAGGCTGCCAAGAGGACTTGAAAGCGGGGCAGAATTGCAGGAAACCGATTTCAGGAGGTAGACTGGAATTGCATGTAAAGCATAGGAAAAGAGGCAGAACGTCCACAATGATGCACTTGGCCAAAAAGGGCGTATGCGTTTTTTCCTGAATATATTCAGGAAAAAACGCATACGCCCTTTTTGGCCAACCAAGCAAGCTTGCAAAGGAAATCTGCACTACAATGAAGTCTCACTGCCCCCCGGTCAAAAGGGCCATCTGAAAAAAGTGTAAAATCCACAAAGGCAGGACAGGCCATGGAGAACTGGGAGCCTTGTTATGCTGATGAGCGGGATGTAAATTACCAACAGCCACTCTGGAGAAGTGTATGGTGTTTCCTGAAACATCTAAAAAACAAAGCAACAGAGCCTAGGGCACTTCCACTTATGCTCCTATAGCTTAGGGAAATTAAAATCAAAAAGACACAGCCACTCCAAAGTTTGGGACGGCTCTGCTTACAAGAACCGCATTTACGGTACAAGTTCAATATCGCAGAAAGCGAGAAATGGATAAAGAAGTTGAGGTACTTACGTACAATGCAATATCACTCAGCAATGAAATCTATGTCATCAGGCCAGTAGCAGCATAATGAGTGGATTCAGGTACGATGATTCTAAGTGAAATAAGTCACACAGAAAAAGAAACATCATAAGATATCACTAATACACGGAATGTAAACTTGGCTACACAGGAACTGAAGTACAAAAGAGAATAGGGTCTCAAATGTAGAAAACCAACTTATGCTTGCTTAAGGGGAAAGGTGAGTTGGGGTGCTGCATAAAACCAGAGATTGAAATTAGCACAGATACCTTTCCATAAGCCAAATATGTAATAGACAAGAGCTACTGCTTGCTCAACGAAGTGGACTCAACACCCCATATTAAACGCCTAAGAATATACCTGACTAGTAAGAATCTTAAAACCTATGGATTTATATGTCTCCGAAAGAGAATCAAGCGTGTGTACAGCGGCATAAACGCAGCAGTGATAGGATTGGTGAGGTTTGGTGAGCAAATGCAGACCCTTTGAAGTCATATTGCATGGTACCCATTCCATGGGTCTCAACTCTCCAGGTTTAAGGGATTCTTCCTTCAGCTAAAACATGCATGTGGAACCCAGAGTATGATCCACCGTGTGATCGGGAAATGTGTTCAAATGTGTCTCAGTTTTCGTCCCCTGGTACTCGGGTGCAACATTCCAGACGCTTTACTAACACTCTCCCCACTTGGAGAGTCAGTGCCTTTAAACTCCTGTTTGGCCCAGTTTGCAATTTCTGCGGAAAATGAACAGGAATAGGGAGAACCAATGAGAGAGTAGCTGGAGCTGTCTGGACGGGCAAATTTAACTCTCATTTCCCACCAGGAAGAGGAATTAACCAAAGGCTCAGCGAGCCATGCCGGAAGCACACTAGGGCCTGAAGCAATCCTGCGGTGTTGCGGCCAGCTCACAAGAAAGCGAGTTGAAGAAAGGAGCTCAGGGGCACTGTTATTCACAAACCTGCAGAGTTATAAATGACAGCTATCGTCCAAAAATATATTGAAGTAAGGCTGCCAAGAGGACTTGAAAGCGGGGCAGAATTGCAGGAAACCGATTTCAGGAGGTAGACTGGAATTGCATGTAAAGCATAGGAAAAGAGGCAGAACGTCCACAATGATGCACTTGGCCAAAAAGGGCGTATGCGTTTTTTCCTGAATATATTCAGGAAAAAACGCATACGCCCTTTTTGGCCAACCAAGCAAGCTTGCAAAGGAAATCTGCACTACAATGAAGTCTCACTGCCCCCCGGTCAAAAGGGCCATCTGAAAAAAGTGTAAAATCCACAAAGGCAGGACAGGCCATGGAGAACTGGGAGCCTTGTTATGCTGATGGGCGGGATGTAAATTACCAACAGCCACTCTGGAGAAGTGTATGGTGTTTCCTGAAACATCTAAAAAACAAAGCAACAGAGCCTAGGGCACTTCCACTTATGGTCCTATAGCTTAGGGAAATTAAAATCAAAAAGACACAGCCACCCCAAAGTTTGGGACGGCTCTACTTACAAGAACCGCATTTACGGTACAAGTTCAATATCGCAGAAAGCGAGAAATGGATAAAGAAGTTGAGGTACTTACGTACAATGCAATATCACTCAGCAATGAAATCTATGTCATCAGGCCAGTAGCAGCATAATGAGTGGATTCAGGTACGATGATTCTAAGTGAAATAAGTCACACAGAAAAAGAAACATCATAAGATATCACTAATACACGGAATGTAAACTTGGCTACACAGGAACTGAATTACAAAACAGAATAGGGTCTCAAATGTAGAAAACCAACTTATGCTTGCTTAAGGGGAAAGGTGAGTTGGGGTGCTGCATAAAACCAGAGATTGAAATTAGCACAGATACCTTTCCATAAGCCAAATATGTAATAGACAAGAGCTACTGCTTGCTCAACGAAGTGGACTCAACACCCCATATTAAACGCCTAAGAATATACCTGACTAGTAAGAATCTTAAAACCTATGGATTTATATGTCTCCGAAAGAGAATCAAGCGTGTGTACAGCGGCATAAACGCAGCAGTGATAGGATTGGTGAGGTTCGGTGAGCAAATGCAGACCCTTTGAAATCATATTACATGGTACCCATTCCATGGTTCTCAACTCTCCAGGTTTAAGGGATTCTTCCTTCAGCTAAAACATGCATGTGGAACCCAGAGTATGATCCACCGTGTGATCGGGAAACGTGTTCAAATGTGTCTCAGTTTTCGTCCCCTGGTACTCGGGTGCAACATTCCAGACGCTTTACTAACACTCTCCCCACTTGGAGAGTCAGTGCCTTTAAACTCCTG
>NW_027135974.1:0-47882 GCF_039906515.1 Pseudorca crassidens | reverse complement strand
AAGGTGAGTTGGGGTGCTGCATAAAACCAGAGATTGAAATTAACACAGATACCTTTCCATAAGCCAAATATGTAATAGACAAGAGCTACTGCTTGCTCAACGAAGTGGACTCAACACCCCATATTAAACGCCTAAGAATATACCTGACTAGTAAGAATCTTAAAACCTATGGATTTATATGTCTCCGAAAGAGAATCAAGCGTGTGTACAGCGGCATAAAGGCAGCAGTGAAAGTATTGGTGAGGTTCGGTGAGCAAATGAAGACCGTTTGAAGTCATACTGCATGGTACCCATTCCATGGTTCTCAACTCTCCAGGTTTAAGGGATTCTTCCTTCAGCTAAAACATGCATGTGGAACCCAGAGGATGATCCACCGTGTGATCGGGAAACGTGTTCAAATGTGTCTCAGTTTTCGTCCCCTGGTACTCGGGTGCAACATTCCAGATGCTTTACTAACACTCTCCCCACTTGGAGAGTCAGTGCCTTTAAACTCCTGTTTGGCCCAGTTTGCAATTTCTGCGGAAAATGAACAGGAATAGGGAGAACCAATGAGAGACTAGCTGGAGGTGTCTGGACGGGCAAATTTTACTCTCATTTCCCACCAGGAAGAGGAATTAACCAAAGGCTCAGGCTGCCGTGCCAGAACCACAATAGGGCCTGA
The DNA here is from genome assembly GCF_039906515.1 of Pseudorca crassidens. Classification (NCBI taxonomy): domain Eukaryota; kingdom Metazoa; phylum Chordata; class Mammalia; order Artiodactyla; family Delphinidae; genus Pseudorca; species Pseudorca crassidens. The sequence goes on along the minus strand of NW_027135974.1, from coordinate 47,221 downwards.
AGCAATCCTGCGGTGTTGCGGCCAGCTCACAAGAAAGCGAGTTGAAGAAAGGAGCTCAGGGGCACTGTAATTTACAAACCTGCAGAGTTATAAATGACAGCTATCGTCTAAAAATATATTGAAGTAAGGCTGCCAAGAGGACTTGAAAGCGGAGCAGAATTGCAGGAAACCGATTTCAGGAGGTAGAGTGGAATTGCATGTAAAGCATAAGAAAAGAGGCAGAACGTCCACAATGATGCACTTGGCCAAAAAGGGCGTATTCTTTTTTTCCTGAATATATTCAGGAAAAAACGCATACGCCCTTTTTGGCCAAGCAAGCAAGCTTGCAAAGGAAATCTGCACTACAATGAAGTCTCACTGCCCCCCGGTCAAAAGGGCCATCTGAAAAAAGTGTAAAATCCAGAAAGGCAGGACAGACCATGGAGAACTGGGAGCCTACTTAGCCTGATGGGCGTGATGTAAATTGCCAAAAGCCACTCTGGAGAAGTGTATGGTGTTTCCTGAAACATCTAAAAAACAAAGCAACAGAGCCTAGGGCACTTCCATTTTCGGTCCTATAGATTAGGGAAATTAAAATCAAAAAGACACAGCCACCCCAAAGTTTGGGTCGGCTCTGTTTACAAGAACCTCGTTTACGGTTCAAGTTCAATATCGCAGAAAGCGAAAAATGGATAAAGAAGTTGTGGTACTTACGTACAATGCAATATCACTCAGCAATGAAATCTATGTCATCAGGCCAGTAGCAGCATAATGAGTGGATTCAGGTACGATGATTCTAAGTGAAATAAGTCACACAGAAAAAGAAACATCGTAAGATATCACTAATACACGGATTGTAAACTTGGCTACACAGGAACTGAATTACAAAACAGAATAGGGTCTCAAATGTAGAAAACCAACTTATGCTTGCTTAAGGGGAAAGGTGAGTTGGGGTGCTGCAGAAAACCAGAGATTGAAATTAGCACAGATACCTTTCCATAAGCCAAATATGTAATAGACAAGAGCTACTGCTTGCTCAACGAAGTGGACTCAACACCCCATATTAAACGCCTAAGAATATACCTGACTAGTAAGAATCTTAAAACCTATGGATTTATATGTCTCCGAAAGAGAACCAAGCGTGTGTACAGCGGCATAAACGCAGCAGTGATAGGATTGGTGAGGTTCGGTGAGCAAATGCAGACCCTTGGAAGTCATATTGCATGGTACCCATTCCATGGTTCTCAACTCTCCAGGTTTAAGGGATTCTTCCTTCAGCTAAAACATGCATGTGGAACCCAGAGTATGATTCACCGTGTGATCGGGAAACGTGTTCAAATGTGTCTCAGATTTCGTCCCCTGGTACTCGGGTGCAACATTCCAGACACTTTACTAACACTCTCCCCACTTGGAGAGTCAGTGCCTTTAACCTCCTGTTTGGCCCAGTTTGCAATTTCTGCGGAAAATGAACAGGAATAGGGAGAACCAATGAGAGACTAGCTGGAGGAGTCTGGACGGGCAAATTTAACTCTCATTTCCCACCAGGAAGAGGAATTAACCAAACACTCAGCGAGCCATGCCGGAACCACACTAGGGCCTGAAGCAATCCTGCGGTGTTGCGGCCAGGTCACAAGAAAGCGTGTTGAAGAAAGGAGCTCAGGGGCACTGTAATTCACAAACCTGCAGAGTTATAAATGACAGGTATCATCCAAAATTATACTGAAGTAAGGCTGCGAAGAGGACTTGAAAACGGTGCAGAATTGCTGGAAACCGATTTCAGAAGGTACACGGGAGTTGCTCTTAAAGCATAGGAAAAGAGACAGAACTTGGAAAATAATGCACTTGGCAAAAGAGGGCATATGTGTTTTAACCAGAGCTCTCATAACCGAGGGGAGGACATTCCCAGCAGGCTCCAACTGCCACCTGAAGGCTCACGTTGTCAAGGCAACGTGAGCAAGCCAGGCAGGAGTTACCTCACAGCAGAGGTCCCAGCTCACAGAAGGGTGAGAAAATCAGCCAACATCAGACTCTCACCAGAGGGCCCACATCACCAAGGGGATGGGAACCAGGCAGGAGTGTCTTCACACCAGTGGGGCCACATCATCGAAAGGTGAGGTACTCAGCACATGTGTCCTCAAACCAGAGGACCCACATCACCAAGGGCCTCGGAGTGAGGCAGGCAGGAGTAGCCTCACAACACTGGGCCCATAGAACAAAAAAGTGAGGAATCCAGCAGTTGGAACCTCCCAGCAGGCGGCCCAGAGCACCGAGGCTATGGGATCCAGGCCACAGTGAACTCACAGAAGAGGGCCCTTGTCATGAAACTGAGCAACCCAGCCATTGGGACCTCAGAGCAGGAGGCCCACATCCCCATGGGGATATAAATCTGGTAGGAGTGTCCTCGCACCACTGAGAACGTATCAGAAAATTTTGGGAGACCAGCAGTTAGGGCCTGACGCCAGAGGACCCTCATCACCAAGGGAAGGAGGCTCCCAGCAGGCTCCAACTGCCACCAGAGGGCTGACGTCGCCAAGGTGATGTGTGCCAACCAGGCACGAATGACCTCACAGCAGAGGGCCCACCTCAGAGAAGTGTGATGAACCCAGTCAGGATCACACTCGCACCAGAGGGCCCACATCACCAAATGGATTCGAACCAGGCAGGAGTGTCCTCACATGAGTAGGGCCACATCATCTAAAGCTGAGGAACCCAGAACATGTGGCTTCAAACCATAGGACACCCATCATCAAGGGGCTGGGAGTGAGGCAGGCAGGAGGAGCCTCACAAAAGAGGGCCCAAAAATAAGAAAGGTGAGGAGTGACCTCACAGCAGAGGGCCCACCTCACAGAAGGGTGAGGAACACAGCCAGGATCAGACTCTCACCAGAGGGTCCACATCACCAAGGGGATGGGAACAAGGCAGGAGTGTCCCCAAACCAGTGGGACAACATCATCGAAAGGTGAGGATCCCAGCACATGTAGCCTCAAACCAGAGGAACCACATCACTAAGGGGTTCGGAACGAGGCTGGCAGGACCAGCCTCACAACACAGGGTCCATAGAATATAAAAGTTGAGGAATCCAGCAGTTGGAACCTCCCAGCAAGTGGCCCAGAGCACCGAGGCTATGAGATCCAGGCCGCAGTGAACTCACAACAGACGGCCCACATCATGAACCTGTGAGCAGCCCAGCCGTTGGGACCTCAGAACAGAAGGCCCACATCCCCATTGGGATGGGAACCTGGCAGGAGTGGCCTCGCACCACTTAGCACATATCAGAAAATGTTAGGAGCCCAGCAGTTAGGGCCTGACGCCAGGGGGCCCTCATAACTGAGGGGAGGAGACTCCCAGCAGGTTCCAACTGCCAACAGAGGGCCCACGTCTACAAGGAGGCATGCGTCAGCCAGGCAGTAGTGACCTCACAGCAGAGGGCCTATCTCACAGAAGGGTGAGGAACCGAGGCAGGATGAGACTCTCGCCAGAGGGCCCACAACACCAAGGGGATGGAAACCAGTCAGGACTGTCCTCCCACCAGTGGGGCCACATCATCGAAAGGTGAGGAACCCAGCACATGCGGCCTCATATCAGAGGACATACATCACAAAGGGGATGGGAGTGAGGCAGGTAGGAGTAGCCTAAATACAGAGGGCCCAAAGAATAAAAAAGGTGAGGAATCCAGCATTTGGAACCTCCCAGCAGGCGGCCGAGAGCACAGAAGCTATGGGATGCAGGCAGGAGTGAACTAACACCAGAGAGCCCACATCATGAAACTGTGAGCAACCCATGCGTTGGGACCTCAGAGCAGAAAGCCCACATCCCCATGGGGATGGGAACCTGACAGGAGTGTCCTGGCATCACTGGGCTCACATCAGAAAACGTGGGGAGCCCAGCAGTTATGGCCTGATGCTAGAGGGCCGTCATCACCGAGGGCAGGAGGCTCCCAGCAGGTTCCATGTGCCAACAGAGGGCCCACGTCGCCAAGGTGATGTGTGCAAGTCAGGCAGGATTGACCTCACAGCAGAGGGCCTACCTCACAGAAGAGTGAGGAACCCAGCCAGGATAAGACTGTCACCAGAAGGCCCACATCACCAAGGGGATGGGAACCAGGCAGGAGTGTCCTCACACCAGTGGGGCCACATCATTGAAAGTTGCGGAACCCAGCACATGTGGCCTCAAACCAGAGGACCCACATCACGAAGGGGTTGCGAGTGAGGCAGGCAGGAGGAGCATCGCAACACAGGACCCATAGAATACAAAAGTTGAGGAATCGAGCAGTTGGAACCTCCCAGCAGGCGGCCCAGAGCACAGAGGCTATGGCATCCAGGCCAGAGTGAACTAACAGCAGAGAGCCCACATCATGAAACTGTGAACAACCCAGCCGTTGGGACTTCAGAGCAGAAGACCCACATCCCAATGGGGATGTGAACCTGGATAGAGTGTCTTCGAACCACTGGGCGCACATCACAAAATGTGGGGAGACCAGCAGTTAGGGCCTGACGCCAGAGGGCCCTCATCACCAAGGGGAGGAGGCTCCCAGCAGGCTCCAAGTGCCACCGAAGGCTCATGTCCACAAGGCGAGGTGAGCAAGCCAAGCAGGAGTGACCTCACAGCAGACGGCCCACCTCACAGAAGGGTGAGGAACCCAGCCAGGATCAGACTCTCAACAGAGGGCCCACATCACCAAGGGGATGTGAACCAGGCAGGAGTCTCCTAAGACCATTGGTCCCACATCATCGAAAGGTGAGGAACCCAGCACATGTGGCCTCAAACCAGACGACACACATCACGAAGGGGCTGGGAGTGAGGCAGGCAGGAGGATCCTCACAACAGAGGGCCTAAAAAATTAAAAAAGTGAGGAATCCAGCAGTTGGAACCTCCCAGCAGGCGGCCAAGAGCACAGAGGCTATGGGATCCAGGCCACAGTGAACTAACACCAGAGAGCCCACATCATGAAATTGTGATCAACCCAGCCGTTGGAACCTCAGAGCAGAAGGCCCACATCCCCATGGAGATGGGAACCTAAGAGGAGTGCCCGAGCATCACTGGGCTCACTAAGAAAAGTTGGGGAGCCCAGCAGTTAGGGCCTGACGTCAGAGGGCCCTCATCACAGAGGTGAGGAGGCTCCCAGCAGGGTCCAAGTGCCACCAGAGGGCTCATGTTAACAAGGCGAGGTGAGCAAGCCAGGCAAGAGTTACCTGATAGTAGAGGGCCCACCTCACAGATGGGTGAGGAACCCAGCCAGGATCAGACTCTCACCAGAGGGCCCACATCACAAAGGGGATGGGAACCAGTCAGGATTATCCTCACACCAGTGGGGCCTCATCATCTTAAGGTGAGGAACCCAGCACATGTGTCCTCAAACCAGAGGACCCACATCACCAAGGGCCTTGGAGTGAGGCAGGCAGGAGTAGCCTCACAACACAGGGCACATAATATAAAAAACGTGAGGATTCCAGCATTTAGACCTTCCAGCAGGCGGCTCAGAACACCGAGGCTATGGGATCCAGGCCGCAGTGAACTCACAGCAGAGGGCCCACATCATAAAACTGTGAGCAACCCAGGCGTTGGGACCTCAGCGCAGAAGGCCCACATCCCCATGGGAATGGGAACCTGGCTGGAGTGTCCTCGCACCACTGGGCGCACATCAGAAAATGTGGGGAGCCCACCATTTAGGGCCTGATGCCAGAGGGCCGTCATCACCGAGAGGAGGAGGCACCCTGCACGCTCCAACTGCCACCAGAGGGCTCACGTCTCCAAGGTGACGTGTGCCAGCCAGGCAGGAGTGACCTCACAGCAGAGGGCCTACCTCACAGAACGTTGAGGAACCCAGCCAGGATTAGACTCTCGCCAGAGGGCCCACCTCACCAAGGGGATGGGAACCAGGCAGGAGTGTCCTCACATGAGTGGGGCCACATCATCGAAAGGTGAGGAACGCAGCACATGTGGCCTCAAGCCATAGGACAGTCATCACCAAGGGGCTGGCAGTGAGGCAGGCAGGAGGAGCCTCACAACAGAGGGCACATAGAATAAAAAAGTTGAGGAATCCAGCAGTTGGAACCTCCCAGCAGGCGGCTCAGAGCACCGATGATAAGGGATCCTTGCCGGAGTGAACTCACAGCAGAGGGCCCACATCATGGTACTGTGAGCAAGCCAGCCGTTTTGACCTCAGAGCAGAAGGCCCATATCCCCATGGGGATGGGAACCTGGCAAGAGTGTCCTCACTCACTTGGCACACATCAGAAAATGTGGGGAGCCCAGCAGTTATGGCCTAAGGCAAGAGGGCCCTCATCACTGAGGGGAGGAGGATCCCAGCACACTCCAACTGCCACCAGAGGGCCCATGTCGCCAAGGTGACGTGTGCCAGACAGGCATGAATGACCTCACAGCAGAGGGGCCACCTCACAGACGGGTGGGGAACCCAGCCAGGATCAGACTCTCACCTGAGGGCCCACATCAGCAAGGGGATGGGAACCAGTCAGGACTGTCTTCCCTCCAGTGGGGCCACATCATCGAAAGGTGCGGAACCCAGCACATGTGGCCTCAAATCAGAGGACACATATCACAAAGGGAATGGGAGTGAGGCAGGCAGGAGTAGCCTAAAAACAGAGGGCCCAAAGAATAAGAAAGGTGAGGAATCCAGCAGTTGGAACCTCCCAGCAGGTGGCCGAGAGCACAGAAGCTATGGGATGCAGGCAGGAGTGAACTAATAGCAGAGAGCCCACATCATGAAACTGTGAGCAACCCAGGCGTTGGTACCTCAGAGCAGAAGGCCCACATCCCAATGGGGAGGTGAACCTGGCTGGAGTGTCCTCGCACCACTGGGCGCACATCACAAAATGTGGGGAGACCAGCAGTTAGGGCCTGACGCCAGAGGGCCCTCATCACCGAGGGGAGGAGGCTCCCAGCAGGCTCCAAGTGCCACCAGAGGGCTCATGTCCACAAGGCGAGGTGAGCAAGCCAGGCAGGAGTGACCTCACAGCAGACGGCCCACCTCACAGATGGGTGAGGAACCCAGCCAGGATCAGACTCTCAACAGAGGGCCCACATCACCAAGGGGATGTGAACCAGGCAGGAGTCTCCTAAGACCATTGGTCCCACATCATCGAAAGGTGAGGAACCCAGCACATGTGGCCTCAGACCAGACGACACACATCACGAAGGGGCTGGGAGTGAGGCAGGCAGGAGGATCCTCACAACAGAAGACCCAAAAAATTAAAAAAGTGAGGAATCCAGCAGTTGGAACCTCCCAACAGGTGGCCAAGAGCACAGAGGCTATGGGATCCAGGCCTCTGTGAACTAACACCAGAGAGCCCACATCATGAAAATGTGAACAACCCAGCCGTTGGGACTTCAGAGCAGAAGGCCCACATCCCCATCGAGATGGGATCCTAAGAGGAGTGCCCAAGCATCATTGGGCTCACTAAGAAAAGTTGGTGAGCCCAGCAGTTAGGGCCTGACGCAAGAGGGCCCTCATCACCGAGGGGAGGAGATCCTCAGCACGCTCCTACTGCCACCACATGGCTGACTTCACCAAGGCAATGTGTGCCAGCCATGCAGGAGTGACCTATCAGCAGTGACCTCCCTCACAGAAGGGTGAGGAACACAGCCAGGAACAGACTCTCACCAGGGGGTCCACATAACCACGTAGATGAGAACCAGGCAGGAGTGTCCTCACACTAGTGGGGCCACATCATCGAAAGGTGAGGAACCCAGCAAAGGTGGCCACAAACCAGAGGACCCACATCACCAAGGGGTTGAGAGTGAGGTAGGTGTCTGGACGGGCATATTTAACACTCATTTCCCACCAGGAAGAGGAATTAACCAAAGGCTCAGCGTGCCCTGCCAGAAGCAGATTAGGGCCTGAAGCAGTCTTGCGGGTTTGCGGCCAGCTCACAAGAAAGCGAGTTGAAGAAAGGAGCTCAGGGGCCCTGTAATTCACAAACCTGCAGAGTTATAAATGACAGATAACGTCCAAAAATATATTGAAGTAAGGCTGCCAAGAGGACTTGAAAGCGGGGCAGAATTTCAGGAAACCGATTTCAGGAGGTAGACTGGATTTGCATTTAAAGCATAGGAAAAGAGGCAGAACATCGACAATGATGCACTTGGCAAAAAAAAGGCGTATGAGTTTGTTCCTGAATATATTCAGGAAAAAACACATACGCCCTTTTTGGCAAACCAAGCAAGCTTGCAATGGAAATCCGAACTACTATGAAGTGTCACTTCCCCCCGGTCTAAAGGGCCATCTGAAAAAAGTGTAAAATCCAGAAAGGCAAGACAGGCCATGGGGAAAAAGGAGCCTTGTTATGCTGATGGGCGGGATGTAAATTGCCAACAGCCACTCTGGAGAAGTGTATGGTGTTTCCTGATACATCTGAAAAACAAAGCAACAGAGTCTAGGGCATTTCCACTTATGGTCCTATAGCTTAGGGAAATTAAAATCAAAAAGACACAGCCACCCCAAAATTTGGGACGGCTCTGTTTACAAGAACCTCGTTTACGGTCCAAGTTCAATATCACAGAGAGCAAAAACTGGATAAAGAAGTTGTGGTACTTATGTACAATGCAATATCACTCAGCAATGAAATCTGTGTCACCAGGCCTGTACCAGCATAATGAGTGGATTGAGGCACGGTGATTCTAAGTGAAATAAGTAACACAGAAAAAGAAACATCATAAGGTATCACTAAATCACGGAATGTAAACTTGGCTACACATGAACTGAATTACAAAACAGAACAGGGTCTCAAGTTTAGAAAACCAACTTATGCTTGCTTAAGGGGAAAGGTGAGTTGGGGTGCTGCATAAAACCAGAGTTTGAAATTAGCACAGATACCGTTCCATAAGCCAAATATGTAATAGACAAGACCTACCCCTTGTTCATCGAAATGGACTCAACAATGAGGTATCACCTCACACCTGTTAGAATGGGCATCATCTGAAAATCTACAAACAACAAATGCTGGAAAGGGTGTGGAGAAAAGGAAGCCTCTTCCACTATTGTTGGGAATATAAATTGATACAGTCACTATGGAGAACAATATGGAGTTTCTTAAGAAACTAATAATAGAATTACCATATGATACAGCAATCCCAGTACTGGACATATACCCAGACAAAACCATAAATCAAAAAGAGACATTCACCGTAATGTTCATTGCATCACTATTTACAATATCGAGGTAATGGAAGCAACCTAAATGCCCACAGACAGACGAATGCATAAAGATGTGGTACATATATAAAATGGAATATTACTAAGCCATGAAAGGAATGAAATTGGGTCATTTGTAGAGACGTCGATGGATCTAGAGACTGTCATACAGAGTGAAGTAAGTCAGAAAGAGAAAAACAAATCTTGTATATTCATGCATATATGTGGAACCTAGAAAAACTGTACAGATTAACCGTTTTGCAAGGCATAAATAGAGCAACAGATGTAGACAACAATCGTATGGACAACAAGGGGGGAAAGCTCTTGGGGGTGGTGGTGGTGGGAGGAGTTGAGAGATTGGGATTGGCATGTAAACATTTATATGTATAAAATAGATAACCAATAAGAACCTGCTGTATAAAAATATAAAATAAAATTCAAAATTAAAAAGAAATAAAATTTAAAAAATAAAACAGAAAAAACAATTATTCCCTTCACATACATGTATTTATATGAATAAATTATTTCCATGCTTATATCTGTAAATACAAAAAAGAGGAATAAAATCTACCTTGAACCAAAAACAAAAAAGAGAAAAAAAAAAACAGAACCCACCAGTTACTCAGAGGAAAACTGTATCAGGGCACTTGCTCCAGTTGTAAACAATTCTGAAGTTGGTCAGTGGTGGGGAATCGTCTCCCATTCAGCCAGCAGCCCCCACACAACAAGCGTCCTCATTGCAAAGCTGGGGCACCGTGCCGAGGCATCTGTGAGTAAACGTGAGCTGAGCCCCAGGCCAGTTGCTGCTGAACTGTTCCCACCCTTCCCAGGTAAAACACCTGAATATATACAAGGACTTGAAAGCCTAGAGGAAGGGCCATGGAGCCACACGAGTGACAGCATGCCAGCTGACTTGGTGCCTGCAGGCCAGCCAGGATGGTCCTGGCCCTGGGTGCTCTTCTGGAAGATTTCCATTTCCCTGCCTGAGATACCCGTCCTGTCCCTGCCCCCACTGCTTTTTTCCTTCCTCACCTCTGCCCAGGGAGCAATTCCAGCAGCAGGTATGGGTGACACATCCTCTTCTTTAGCAGGTGGCAGCCTGGCAACTGCTGCAGAAAGTCCAGCAGAGCCCCACTCACACTGGGCCACCCACAAAGCCGTGGCCTCTCACTCCCTCCCACCAGCCCAGCCCCGAGACTGCTGACAGGGCAGAGAAAATGGCGTCAGACACAGCTGCAGGGGCTCTTGCTGCCTGGAGTGGTATTTATATTGATCTCAACCCAGGCACACCTGGGGAGGGCTGGCCGGCACCGTAAGGCTGCCCAGGTCAGCCAATCGTCACCCCTCAGGGGCTCACAGTTGCAGAAAATGGAACTTGCTGAACCGGCCAGGTCCAAGGAACAGGTGTGGGCTCCTGAGAGTCAGGATAGACAAGGGGCTGCAGCTTTGGCTTGTTTTCTAATCATTTTATCTGGCCCATGAGTGGGAGACAACTTCAAGAAAACCCTCTCCTAATGAGAGGAACCCAGGAGTCAGGGAGAGGAGGGGTGGGTGGTGGTTGGAGACAGAGGCCTGGTGCCCCGGGTGCAGTGGAAGTCTCTGGAAGACCAGGTGGAGGGAGGCCACACAGAGTGATGCCCAGGGTCACAGACCTGTCGGAGCTGCTGTTTGTTAGTTCAAGTCCTGCTCTGAGGTGCTCTGTGTCAGCTCTGAGCGACAGGTGAGCTGGGGGTGCTCTTCAATGAGGGCTATGTGCACGGTTCCTGTGTGCCCAGCCCTGCCACGGTACCTGCAAGGGTAGCTCTGTATCCTGGGAGGGGCCTGACCACGAGAGCCCCGTGGGCTGGGTTGGGGGTGGGGTACCTGCCCAGGAGAGCTCCATATCCTGGGATTGGCCTGACCACGAGAGCTCCATGGGCTGCTGGGGACCTGGTAAAGGATGTCAGGACAGTCAGTGAAGCCACCGAGGATATACCTCCAGTTGCTCCTAATTCCTACACCCTGCTGGTCATTCTACCAACCACCAGGACATGGTATTCTGTATTAGTCTTCAATGATGCCTTCTTTTGTATTCCATTAGTCCCAGAGTCACAAGAAATTTTGGCTTGTGAGTGGCAGGACTCAACATACAACTAAAACAATACTTCCGGGCCGTCTTGCCCCAAGGGTTCAAAAATTCCCACACCATCTTTGGGGAAAGCTTAGCTAAAGACCGAAAAGTTCTACCTCTGGAAAAGGAAACCCTCCTTCAATATGCAGACGACATTCTGATCGCCAGCCCTACTAAGGAGGCCTCTGAACTACCAAGCCAATAAAGGATAGAAGTTGTCCAAGAAAAAGCTCAAATATCACAGACTGCGGTGACCTGCCTGGGCTTCATTCTCACACAAGGTCGGAGAAGCCCATCCCAGGAAAGGGAAGAAACCATTTGCAGCCTTACCCCTTTCTAAAACGAGAAGACAGCTTAGGGGTTCCTGGGGAGGCCAGGGTTTGCTGCTTCTGGATCCCTAACTACAGTCTACTAGCTGGGCCTCTATATGAAACACTGAAAGGAAAAGATGATGATCCTTTTGAACAGAATCCAGAAGTGGCCTTTCAAGAATGGAAAGAGCAGTCAATTCAGACCCTTGCCCTGGAACTCCCTAATTGAGCTAAACCCTTTGACCTTTCCATTCCCGGTGAAAGGTGAATCGCCATTGGAGAATTAGTGCAAAAACTGGGACCACTTGAAATGGAACAACGCAAGAATGCCATCCAGGTAGGATAAACTACAGTCACCAAGGGGCTTGGCCCACTGCCACATCTGGCCAAGATACTGGCGGTATCTAAAAACCTGGAAATCAGCAGCCCAAAAGGCCACCTCCCTCCTAAGGGAAAAGGACCCCACGTGGTGATCCTAATCACCAACCATGCCCTGAAGTTGCAGGGTTCGCTCCGTGGGCACACCGACCTCGAGTGAGGAGGCCCTCCAACTCCAACATCCAGAGAGATAACCGGGGGCAGCAGGGCACCATGACGACTCGTGTGAACATCACTTGACCTGGAGTTTCTCTCATAAAACAACAATAGTGTGTCCCGAAGGAGTAGACTACTGCTTGCAGGACTTACTGCACCCGGAGGGGAGCTAATAATCTTGGCGGGGGAACCGTATATCACACTGTCACCATAGAAAAGCCTACAGACACCGTGATGATGGTGGCCAATAAGACCGGCTGGACTCCTGTTTACTTCAAAAGGCTGTTGACTCAGTGGCCATCATGGTCCTTGATCACCACTGACCCTGGACTGTCTGGGAGTTGAGCGGGCAGGGCTCTGACACCTGGTGCTGTTTTTACGTTAATTCAGGGACCTAATTGAAGAAAGAGCAGACTACTGGTCAGAGCATCTAGGCTGGCAGAAACGGTCAGCCTAAGGTGGCCGAACAAATGTGGGGCGGGGTGAAACCGGCCCCCACAGCGTCTCTGCACATCTCTTTCCTGGACCCTTAAAGGTCATTAGAATCTATAACACTTCCAATGCTGGTGCTCAGGCGGACGAGCAGGGAGGCAGGGGTCCTGGGGCCAATCAACGTCACCTGGAGGCTGCTGGGGAGAAGTTCTGACCCTCGTCCCCTGGTATGAGGGCTCCCAACTCAGCACTCAGCAGTTACAGAAGAAGGGTCTGCACCCTCAGCACTCCAAGAATGAGGAATGGGACAAAAGGCAGAGGAGGGGTTTGTCCCCAGCAAAGCCCATTAAAAATCCCTGGGAGATAAAAATAGAATCTGGGCAATAAAGTCAAGTCTGACCTTTTAAATCCTTTGTGCTTTGTCTAATTTCACGTGCTCCTAGGGTCCCGCATACAGAGGTTCCACACCCGGCACTTCAGACCAGATTTCCTAGTGCAGAATGGCTGGGTCGACACCTCAGCTCCTGGGGCCCAGTGCAGACTCCGAGATATAGAGCCTGAGCTGCAGCCAACCCGGCCCTCAAGAGCTCCGCCCCCTCCCTCCCACTGACTCTGACAGGATCTCTACACAGCAGCCCAGCCCACAGCCCACGGGGTAGTGCATGCTCTCACCTCTCCATTCTCTGATCAAAATATAAAGTTTCCTTTGCTTGTGAACCAAACTCAGTCTCGATCTGTTGGCCCCAATGACACTGGGCAGGGGGACACTTGTTGGGGTCCACTCTGGAGGATCAGTAACAGAAATTGAGACTACTGTAACTTCAATGAACAGATGTGTGAGCCAAACTGTAGTTAACATAGAACAGTTTATAAGGCTCGGGTAAAATAAGATGTTTCTAACACTTCCATTTGATATTTCCATCACTTTATTATAAGCAAGTTCAGTGAAAAGGTTTGTCTTATTTGTCAGGTCAATATTAGAGAAATGAAGTGATTTCTTTCCAAGGATGTACATCTAATAATCTTGGTTAAAGCTTCAATCTTGTTTTAAATGCTTTTCCATTGAAAATGATACCTCTCTTTCAGCTCCCCCATTTCTGAGAAGTATAAAATCTTATAATTTATTATTACCAAAGGGGAAAGGTGGGAGGAGGGATAAATTAACAGTTTGGAATTAAAACATACACACTGCTATGTATAAAATAGATCATCAACAAGGAACTACTGTATAGCACAGGGAACTACACTCAATATTTTGCAATAACCTATAAGGGGAAATAATCGGAAAAAGAATAGATATTTTTATTGACATCATCTATCAATGACAGTTAAAGTGTAACCTAAGGGAAGCCGGTGGTGAGTGCTTCTGACCCTGAAGACTTCAATCATCTAAAGTTTGGACTCTGCCTACTTCCCAAGGCCCTTAATGAACATATGTGTAGCCGTAGCTTAAAAATTTCCCCAGTTTGGGTTTCGGGGAGACACTGATTTTGAAAAAGCCCTGGTGTTCTCCTGACATGAATGGGACCCTTCCTACTGCTAAAACATGTCTGTCACACCCAGAGGATGGTATACCGTCTGATCGGGAAGAATTTGGGAAAGGCATCTCATCTCCTCATCTCCTGGTGCTCGGGTTCACCCCTCCAGCGTCTTTACTAACAGTCTCCCCACTTGGAGATGTCAGCACTGTCAACATCCTGTTGCGTACAGTTTGGAATTTGCCCAGAGGATGAAGCGGAAGGATGAGGAACAATGAGAGACAAGTCCTAGGTGTTCAGACAGGCACATGTCACTCTAATTTCCAATCAGGAAGACGAATTGACCAAAGGCTAGGGTTGCCCATGGAAACAGTATAGGGCTTGAGGAAATCCCACTGCTTTGTGGCCAGTTCCCATAAACACAAGTTGAACAATGGAACTCAGGGGCAGTAAAATTCACGAAACTGCAGAGTTGAAAATATCTATCACTGAAAAATGTCTTGAGGAAAGTCAAAGAAAAGGATTGGTAAGCAAGGGAGAATGGCAGGAAAGGGATTTGAGGAGGTAGAAAGGACTCGCCATTAAGCACAAGAAAAGGGGCTGAACATTGCCAACATTGCAGTTGGCCAAAAAGGCTGTATGCGTTTTTTTCTGTATATATTCAAGAAAAGGGCATACACTTTTTTAGCCAACCAAACAGGTGGGCACTGGAAATCAATACTACAAAAGATATCACTTCGCATCAGTCAGAAAAGCCATCCTCATAAAGTGTAAACACCAGAAATGCAGGACAGGGCAAGGAGAAGAGGGAGCCCTGTGAGGCTTATAGTGGAAATGTATATTGCCAACGGCCATTCTGGAGAAGTGTATTGTGTTTACTAAAGCATCTAAAAAATGAGCTACAGAGCATAGGGCACTTGCACTCATGGGCGTATATCTTGGGAAAAACAAAAATCGAGAGGACACAGGCACCCCAATGTTTACTGCCTCTCTGTTTAAAAGATCCTCGACTAGGATATAACTTAAATGTCTCTGGAGGGAAAAAATGGATAGAGATGTGGTACTTATGTAGAGTGGAATATTACTCAGCCTGGAAATCAATGAAATATGGCCAGTTGTAACAACTCCGGAGGAGTTACGTATGATCATTCTAAGTGACATAATTCAAAAAGAAAAAGACACATATCATAAGATATCACTTAAAGGTGGAATCCAAAATGGCTACACATGAAATAAATTACAAAACAAAAACATAGTCAAATATGTAGAAAACACGCGTAAGGCTGCTAAACGGGAAAGGTGGGGAGGGGTGAGGCATCATCCAGGAGGTTGAAATTAGCAAAGATACCATTCCAAATACCAAACTGATAATCAACAAGGCCTACACGGTAGCTAAAAGAACTGCACTCAGCACACTCAAGTCACCGGAAAAGAATATCTATGACTGGTAAGAATCTGAAAAAGAATTTATTGATGTCTCTCTGTACGTGAATCAAGTGGATGTACAGCAGCAAGAAACAGAGCTTTGAAAATCAGTTGTAACCAATATAGTAATAAATTGAAAAAAATAAACGACAGAGAGACAGAGAAAACCTCTTACAACTTTTCCTCAGGGACGGTGATGCAACATGGATTGAACACATCTAGACCCACAGCAGGATGAGACATAAGGCTGGAAACTGTTCGCGCTAAGAGAAATGTGAGGTTGGGTGAGGAAATGCACACCCTTTAAAGTAATACTACCTGGTACCCATTCAATGGGTCCCAAATCTGCAGGTTCAAGGAATCTTCCTACAGCTAAAACATGCATGGAAAACATGCATGGAAAACACCATGTGATCGGGAGATGTGTCTAAAATGCACCTCATTTATCCTCTCCTGGTGCTCCTGTTCATCATTCCAGCCACGTTACTTAGAATCTCCCCACTTAGAGAATCAGCACATTTAAACTTCTGTTTCACACATTTTGCAAATTGTGAGGAGGATGAACGGGAAGAGGGGGAACCAATGAGAGAATAGTTGTAGGGGTTTGGACGGGCACATGTCACTCTAATTTCCCATTAAGAGTAAGAATTAAAAAAAGGCTCAGCCCGCCTCGCCGGAGCCAAAATAGGGCCTGAAGCAATCCTGCGGCTTTGAGGCCAGCTCACAAAAGAGCAACTTAAAAAATGGAGCTCAGGGTCACTGCAATTCACAAACCTGCAGAGTTATAAATGAAAACTAACGTCCAAAAATATGTTGAGGTAAGGCAAAGAAGAGGATCTGAATGCAAGACAGAATTGCAAGAAACAGATTTCAAGAGATAGATTGGACTCATCCTTAAAGTACATGAAAAGCGGCAGAATTTCGACAATGATGTAGTTGGCCCAAAAGGGAGTATGCATTTTTTCCTGAATATATCCAGGAAAAAACGCATACGCACTTTATGGGCAACCAAGCAAGCAAGCAATGCAAATGTGCACAACAAAGAAGTCTCATTTCCCACCGGTCAAAAGGGCCATCCGAAAAAATTGTAAAAACCAGAAATGCAGGACAGGCCATGGAGAACAGGGAGCCTTTATACGCTGATGGACAGTGTGTGAACTGCCGAGAGCCACTCTGGAGAAGTGTATGGTGGTTCCTAAATCATCTAAAAAACAGAGCTACAGAGCATAGGGCACTTCCAATCATGGAAGTATATCTAGGGAAGTCTAAAAATCAACAAGACACAAGCACACCACAGTTTAGGGCTACTCTGTTTACAAGAACCTCAACTTCAGTACACCTTAAATATCCCAGGAAAGAGAACAATGGATAAAGAAAATGTGGTACTTATGTACAATGGAATATCTCTTCACCATGAAATCAATGTAATAAGGCTAGTAGAAGGATAAAGAGTGGATTTAGGTCCGATAATACTACTTGAAATAAGTCAAACAGAAAAAGAAACATATCATAAGATATCACTTATAGAGGGAGGATAAATATGGCTGCACAAAAAATGAATTACAAAACAGAACAGTGTCTCACATTTAGAAAACACACTTATGTCAGCTTAAGGGGAAAGGAGAGGTGGGGTGATGCATAAAACCAGAGTTTGAAATTAGCACAGATACCGTTCAATAAACCAAATAGGTATTAGACAAGATCTACACCTTGCTCAATGAACTGGCCTCAACACACCCTATACACCGCAGAGAAATATATCTGAGTAATAAGAATCTTAAAACCCATGTATTGATATATCTCCATAAGGGAATCAAGTGTGTGCAGAGCGGCACAAACACAGCAGTGAAAATGAGCTAAACCCCATTATAGAAATAAATTTTAAAACCAAAACGCAGAAACAATGAAAGAGAGAAAAATTCTTACAAAATTCGCTCAGGGGCTGTGATGCAACCTGTAATGACCACATATAAACCCACAGCTGGATAAGACATAAGGCTGGACACTTGGGGCTGAGAGCATTGGTGAGCTTTGGTGAGCAACTGCCGAAAGTTTAATGCAATACTTCATACTACTCATTCCAAGGGTCCCAACACTCCAGGTTGAAGGGAATCTTCCTACAGCTAAACCATGCATGGGGAATCCAGCAGATGGTATACCATATGATCGGGAAAGGTTTCTAAAACGCACCTCATTTTCCTCTCCTGGGGCTCCGGATCAACATTCCAGCCACTTTACTAACAACATCTCCACATGGAGAGTCAATGCCTTTAAGTTCCGGTATCGCACAGTCTGCAGTTAGTGCGGAGGATGAATGGGAATAGGGGGAACCAGTGAGAAAATAGCTGTAGCGGTTTCAATGGGCACATGTCACTCTAATTTCACATCAGGAAGAAGAATTAACCAAAGGCAGAGCAAGGCGCCCCAGAAGAAGGATAGGGCCTGAAGAAATCCTGTGGATATGAGGCAAGATCACAAAAATAAGAGCTGAAAAATGGAGCTAAGGGCCACTGCAATTCAAAAACCTGCAGAGTTATAAAGGCCAACTATTTTCCAAAAGTATATTGAGGTAAGGCTATGAAGAGGCACTGACAGCAAGGCAGAATTGCAGGAAACCGATTTCAAGAGGTAGACAGGAACTGCATTGAAAACATATGAAAAGACTCAGAACGTCGACAATGATGCACTTGGCCAAAAAGGGCGTATGCGTTTCTTCCTGAATATATTCAGGAAGAAACGCATACGCCCTTTCTGGCCAACCAAGCAAGCTTGCAAAGGAAATCTGCACTACAATGAAGTCTCACTGCCCCCCGGTCAAAAGGGCCATCTGAAAAAAGTGTAAAATCCAGAAAGGCAGGACAGACGATGGAGAACTGGGAGCCTACTTAGGCTGATGGGCGGGATGTAAATTGCCAACAGCCACTCTGGAGAAGTGTATGGTGTTTCCTGAAACATCTAAAAAACAAGCAACAGAGCCTAGGGCACTTCCACTTATGGTCCTATAGATTAGGGAAATTAAAATGAAAAAGACACAGCCACCCCAAAGTTTGGGACAGCTCTGTTTACAAGAACCTCGTTTATGGTACAAGTTCAATATCGCAGAATGCGAAAAATGGATAAAAAAGTTGTGGTACTTACGTACAATGCAATATCACTCAGCAATGAAATCTATGTCATCAGGCCCGTAGCAGCATAATGAGTGGATTCAGGTACGATGATTCTAATTGAAATAAGTCACACAGAAAAAGAAACATCATAAGATATCACTAATACACGGAATGTAAACTTGGCTACACAGGAACTGAATTACAAAACAGAATAGGGTCTCAAATGTAGAAAACCAACTTATGCTTGCTTAAGCGGAAAGGTGAGTTGGGGTGCTGCATAAAACCAGAGATTGAAATTAGCACAGATACCTTTCCATAAGCCAAATATGTAATAGGCAAGAGCTACTGCTTGCTCAACGAAGTGGACTCAACACCCCATATTAAACGCCTAAGAATATACCTGACTAGTAAGAATCTTAAAACCTATGGATTTATATGTCTCCGAAACAGAATCAAGCGTGTGTACAGCAGCATAAACGCAACAGTGATAGGATTGGTGAGGATTGGTGACCAAATGCAGACCCTTTGATGTCATATTGCATGGTACCCATTCCATGGTTCTCAACTCTCCAGGTTTAAGGGATTCTTCCTTCAGCTAAAACATGCATGTGGAACCCAGAGTATGATCCACCGTGTGATCAGGAAACGTGTTCAAATGTGTCTCAGTTTTCGTCCCCTGGTACTCGGGTGCAACATTCCAGATGCTTTACGAACACTCTCCCCACTTGGAGAGTCAGTGCCTTTAACCTCCTGTTTGGCCCAGTTTGCAATTTCTGCGGAAAATGAACAGGAATAGGGAGAACCAATGACAGACTAGCTGGGGGTGTCTGGACGGGCAAATTTAACTCTCATTTCCCACCAGGAAGAGGAATTAACCAAAGGCTCAGCGTGCCATGCCGGAACCACACTAGGGCCTGAAGCAATCCTGCGGTGTTGCGGCCAGCTCACAAGAAAGCGAGTTGAAGAAAGGAGCTCAGGGGCCCTGTAATTTACAAACCTGCAGAGTTATACATGACAGCTATCGTCCAAAAATATATTGAAGTAAGGCTGCCAAGAGGACTTGAAAGCGGGGCAGAATTGCAGGAAACCGATTTCAGGAGGTAGACTGGAATTGCATGTAAAGCATAGGAAAAGAGGCAGAACGTCCACAATGATGCACTTGGCCAAAAAGGGCGTATGCGTTTTTTCCTGAATATACTCAGGAAAAACGCATACGCCCTTTTTGGCCAACCAAGCAAGCTTGCAAAGGAAATCTTCACTACAATGAAGTCTCACTGCCCCCCGGTCAAAAGGGCCATCTGAAAAAAGTGTAAAATCCAGAAAGGCAGGACAGGCCATGGAGAACTGGGAACCTTCTTATGCTGATGGGCGGGATGTAAATTGCAAACAGCCACTCTGGAGAAGTGTATGGTGTTTCTTGAAATATCTAAAAAACAAAGCAACAGAGCCTAGGGCACTTCCACTTATGGTCCTATAGCTTAGGGAAATTAAAATCAAAAAGACACAGCCACCCCATTGTTTGGGACAGCTCTGTTTACAAGAACCTCGTTTACGGTACAAGTTCAATATCGCAGAAAGCGAAAAATGGATAAAGAAGTTGTGGTACTTACGTACAATGCAATATCACTCAGCAATGAAATCTATGTCATCAGGCCAGTAGCAGCATAATGAGTGGATTCAGGTACGATGATTCTAAGTGAAATAAGTCACACAGAAAAAGAAACATCATAAGGTATCACTAATACACGGAATGTAAACTTGGCTACCCAGGAACTGAATTACAAAACAGAATAGGGTCTCAAATGTAGAAAACCAACTTACGCTTGCTTACGAGGAAAGGTTAGTTGGGGTGCTGCATAAAACCAGAGATTGAAATTAACACAGATACCTTTCCATAAGCCAAATATGTAATAGACAAGAGCTACTGCTTGCTCAACGAAGTGGACTCAACACCACATATTAAAAGCCTAAGAATATACCTGACTAGTAAAAATCTTAAAACCTATGGATTTATATGTCTCCGAAAGAGAATCAAGTGTGTTTACAGCAGCATAAACGCAGCAGTGATAGGATTGCTGAGGTTCGGTGAGCAAATGCAGACCCTTTGAAGTCATATTGCATGGTACCCATTCCATGGTTCTCAACTCTCCAGGTTTAAGGGATTCTTCCTTCATCTAAAACATGCATGTGGAACCCAGAGTATGATCCACCGTGTGATCGGGAAACGTGTTCAAATGTGTCTCAGTTTTCGTCCCCTGGTACTCGGGTGCAACATTCCAGACGCTTTACTAACACTCTCCCCACTTGGAGAGTCAGTGTCTTTAAACTCCTGTTTGGCCCAGTTTGCAATTTCTGCGGAAAATGAACAGGAATAGGGAGAACCAATGAGAGACTAGCTGGAGGTGTCTGGACGGGCAAATTTAACTCTCATTTCCCACCAGGAAGAGGAATTAACCAAAGGCTCAGCGAGCCATGCCGAAACCACACTAGGGCCTGAAGCAATCCTGCGGTGTTGCGGCCAGCTCACAAGAAAGCGAGTTGAAGAAAGGAGCTCAGGGGCACTGTAATTCACAAACCTGCAGAGTTATAAATGACAGCTATTGTCCAAAAATATATTGAAGTAAGGCTGCCAAGAGGACTTGAAAGTGGGGCAGAATTGCAGGAAACCAATTTCAGGAGGTAGACTGGAATTGCATGTAAAGCATAGGAAAAGAGGCAGAACGTCCACAATGATGCACTTGGCCAAAAAGTACGTATGCGTTTTTTCCTGAATATATTCAGGAAAAAATGCATACGCCCTTTTTGGCCAACCAAGCAAGCTTGCAAAGGAAATCTGCACTACAATGAAGTCTCACTGCCCCCCGGTCAAAAGGGCCATCTGAGAAAAGTGTAAAATCCAGAAAGTCAGGACAGGCCATGGAGAACAGGGAGCCTACTTAGACTGATGGGCGGGATGTAAATTGCCAACAGCCACTCTGGAGAAGTGTATGGTATTTCCTGAAACATCTAAAAAACAAAGCAACAGAGCCTAGGGCACTTCCACTTATGGTCCTATAGATTAGGGAAATTAAAATCAAAAAGACACAGCCACCCCAAAGTTTGGAACGGCTCTGTTTACAAGAACCTCGTTTACGGTACAAGTTCAATATCGCAGAAAGCAAAAAATGGATAAAGAAGTTGTGGTACTTACGTACAATGCAATATCACTCAGCAATGAAATCTATGTCATCAGGCCAGTAGCAGCATAATGAGTGGATTCAGGCACGATGATTCTAAGTGAAATAAGTCACACAGAAAAAGAAACATCATAAGATATCACTAATACACGGAATGTAAACTTGCCTACACAGGAACTGAATTACAAAACAGAATAGGGTCTCAAATGTAGAAAACCAACTTATGCTTGCTTAAGGGGAAAGGTGAGTTGGGGTGCTGCATAAAACCAGAGATTGAAATTAGCCCAGATACCTTTCCATAAGCCAAATATGTAATAGACAAGAGCTACTGCTTGCTCAACGAAGTGGACTCAACACCCCATATTAAACGCCTAAGAATATACCTGACTAGAAAGAATCTTAAAACCTATGGATTGATATGTCTACGAAAGAGAATCAAGCGTGTGTACAGCGACATAAACGCAGCAGTGATAGGATTGGTGAGGTTCGGTGAGCAAAAGCAGACCATTTGGAGTCATATTGTATGGTACCCATTCCATGGTTCTCAACTCTCCAGGTTTAAGGGATTCTTCCTTCAGCTAAAACATGCATGTGGAACCCAGAGTATGATCCACCGTGTGATCGGGAAACTTGTTCAAATGTGTCTAGGTTTTCGTCCCCTGGTACTCGGGTGCAACATTCCAGATGCCTTACTAACACTCTCCCCACTTGGAGAGTCAGTGCCTTTAACCTCCTGTTTGGCCCAGTTTGCAATTTCTTCGGAAAATGAACAGGAATAGGGAGAACCAATGAGAGACTAGCTGGAGGTGTCTGGACGGGCAAATTTTACTCTCATTTCCCATCAGGAAGAGGAATTAACCAAAGGCTCAGCGAGCCATGCCAGAACCACACTAGGGCCTGAAGCAATCCTGCGGTGTTGCGGCCAGCTCACAAGAAAGCGAGTTGAAGAAAGGAGCTCAGGGGCACTGTAATTCACAAACCTGGAGAGTTCTAAATGACAGCTATCGTCCAAAAATATATTGAAGTAAGGCTGCCAAGAGGACTTGAAAGCGGGGCAGAATTGCAGGAAACCGATTTTAGGAGGTAGACTGGAATTGCATGTAAAGCATAGGAAAAGAGGCAGAACGTCCACAATGATGCACTTGGCCAAAAAGGGCGTATGCGTTTTTTCCTGAATATATTCAGGAAAAAACGCATACGCCCTTTTTGGCCAACCAAGCAAGCTTGCAAAGGAAATCTGCACTACAATGAAGTCTCACTGCCCCCCGGTCAAAAGGGCCATCTGAAAAAAGTGTAAAATCCAGAAAGGCAGGACAGGCCATGGAGAACTGGGAGCCTTCTTATGCTGATGGGCGGGATGTAAATTGCAAACAGCCACTCTGGAGAAGTGTATGGTGTTTCTTGAAATATCTAAAAAACAAAGCAACAGAGCCTAGGGCACTTCCACTTATGGTCCTATAGCTTAGGGAAATTAAAATCAAAAAGACACAGCCACCCCATTGTTTGGGACAGCTCTGTTTACAAGAACCTCGTTTACGGTACAAGTTCAATATCGCAGAAAGCGAAAAATGGATAAAGAAGTTGTGGTACTTACGTACAATGCAATATCACTCAGCAATGAAATCTATGTCATCAGGCCAGTAGCAGCATAATGAGTGGATTCAGGTACGATGATTCTAAGTGAAATAAGTCACACAGAAAAAGAAACATCATAAGGTATCACTAATACACGGAATGTAAACTTGGCTACACAGGAACTGAATTACAAAACAGAATAGGGTCTCAAATGTAGAAAACCAACATATGCTTGCTTAAGGGGAAAGGTGAGTTGGGGTGCTGCATAAAACCAGAGATTGAAATTAGCACAGATACCTTTCCATAAGCCAAATATGTAATAGACAAGAGCTACTGCTTGCTCAACGAAGTGGACTCAACACCCCATATTAAACGCCTAAGAATATACCTGACTAGTAAGAATCTTAAAACCTATGGATTTATATGTCTCCGAAAGAGAACCAAGCGTGTGTACAGCGGCATAAACGCAGCAGTGATAGGATTGGTGAGGTTCGGTGAGCAAATGCAGACCCTTTGAAGTCATATTGCATGGTACCCATTCCATGGTTCTCAACTCTCCAGGTTTAAGGGATTCTTCCTTCATCTAAAACATGCATGTGGAACCCAGAGTATGATCCACCGTGTGATCGGGAAACGTGTTCAAATGTGTCTCAGTTTTCGTCCCCTGGTACTCGGGTGCAACATTCCAGACGCTTTACTAACACTCTCCCCACTTGGAGAGTCAGTGTCTTTAAACTCCTGTTTGGCCCAGTTTGCAATTTCTGCGGAAAATGAACAGGAATAGGGAGAACCAATGAGAGACTAGCTGGAGGTGTCTGGACGGGCAAATTTAACTCTCATTTCCCACCAGGAAGAGGAATTAACCAAAGGCTCAGCGAGCCATGCCGAAACCACACTAGGGCCTGAAGCAATCCTGCGGTGTTGCGGCCAGCTCACAAGAAAGCGAGTTGAAGAAAGGAGCTCAGGGGCACTGTAATTCACAAACCTGCAGAGTTATAAATGACAGCTATTGTCCAAAAATATATTGAAGTAAGGCTGCCAAGAGGACTTGAAAGTGGGGCAGAATTGCAGGAAACCAATTTCAGGAGGTAGACTGGAATTGCATGTAAAGCATAGGAAAAGAGGCAGAACGTCCACAATGATGCACTTGGCCAAAAAGGACGTATGCGTTTTTTCCTGAATATATTCAGGAAAAAATGCATACGCCCTTTTTGGCCAACCAAGCAAGCTTGCAAAGGAAATCTGCACTACAATGAAGTCTCACTGCCCCCCGGTCAAAAGGGCCATCTGAGAAAAGTGTAAAATCCAGAAAGTCAGGACAGGCCATGGAGAACTGGGAGCCTACTTAGACTGATGGGCGGGATGTAAATTGCCAACAGCCACTCTGGAGAAGTGTATGGTGTTTCCTGAAACATCTAAAAAACAAAGCAACAGAGCCTAGGGCACTTCCACTTATGGTCCTATAGATTAGGGAAATTAAAATCAAAAAGACACAGCCACCCCAAAGTTTGGAACGGCTCTGTTTACAAGAACCTCGTTTACCGTACAAGTTCAATATCGCAGAAAGCAAAAAATGGATAAAGAAGTTGTGGTACTTACGTACAATGCAATATCACTCAGCAATGAAATCTATGTCATCAGGCCAGTAGCAGCATAATGAGTGGATTCAGGCACGATGATTCTAAGTGAAATAAGTCACACAGAAAAAGAAACATCATAAGATATCACTAATACACGGAATGTAAACTTGCCTACACAGGAACTGAATTACAAAACAGAATAGGGTCTCAAATGTAGAAAACCAACTTATGCTTGCTTAAGGGGAAAGGTGAGTTGGGGTGCTGCATAAAACCAGAGATTGAAATTAGCCCAGATACCTTTCCATAAGCCAAATATGTAATAGACAAGAGCTACTGCTTGCTCAACGAAGTGGACTCAACACCCCATATTAAACGCCTAAGAATATACCTGACTAGAAAGAATCTTAAAACCTATGGATTGATATGTCTACGAAAGAGAATCAAGCGTGTGTACAGCGACATAAACGCAGCAGTGATAGGATTGGTGAGGTTCGGTGAGCAAAAGCAGACCCTTTGGAGTCATATTGCATGGTACCCATTCCATGGTTCTCAACTCTCCAGGTTTAAGGGATTCTTCCTTCAGCTAAAACATGCATGTGGAACCCAGAGTATGATCCACCGTGTGATCGGGAAACTTGTTCAAATGTGTCTAGGTTTTCGTCCCCTGGTACTCGGGTGCAACATTCCAGATGCTTTACTAACACTCTCCCCACTTGGAGAGTCAGTGCCTTTAACCTCCTGTTTGGCCCAGTTTGCAATTTCTTCGGAAAATGAACAGGAATAGGGAGAACCAATGAGAGACTAGCTGGAGGTGTCTGGACGGGCAAATTTTACTCTCATTTCCCATCAGGAAGAGGAATTAACCAAAGGCTCAGCGAGCCATGCCAGAACCACACTAGGGCCTGAAGCAATCCTGCGGTGTTGCGGCCAGCTCACAAGAAAGCGAGTTGAAGAAAGGAGCTCAGGGGCACTGTAATTCACAAACCTGCAGAGTTATAAATGACAGCTATCGTCCAAAAATATATTGAAGTAAGGCTGCCAAGAGGACTTGAAAGCGGGGCAGAATTGCAGGAAACCGATTTTAGGAGGTAGACTGGAATTGCATGTAAAGCATAGGAAAAGAGGCAGAACGTCCACAATGATGCACTTGGCCAAAAAGGGCGTATGCGTTTTTTCCTGAATATATTCAGGAAAAAACGCATACGCCCTTTTTGGCCAACCAAGCAAGCTTGCAAAGGAAATCTGCACTACAATGAAGTCTCACTGCCCCCCGGTCAAAAGGGCCATCTGAAAAAAGTGTAAAATCCAGAAAGGCAGGACAGGCCATGGAGAACTGGGAGCCTTCTTATGCTGATGGGCGGGATGTAAATTGCAAACAGCCACTCTGGAGAAGTGTATGGTGTTTCTTGAAATATCTAAAAAACAAAGCAACAGAGCCTAGGGCACTTCCACTTATGGTCCTATAACTTAGGGAAATTAAAATCAAAAAGACACAGCCACCCCATTGTTTGGGACAGCTCTGTTTACAAGAACCTCGTTTACGGTACAAGTTCAATATCGCAGAAAGCGAAAAATGGATAAAGAAGTTGTGGTACTTACGTACAATGCAATATCACTCAGCAATGAAATCTATGTCATCAGGCCAGTAGCAGCATAATGAGTGGATTCAGGTACGATGATTCTAAGTGAAATAAGTCACACAGAAAAAGAAACATCATAAGGTATCACTAATACACGGAATGTAAACTTGGCTACACAGGAACTGAATTACAAAACAGAATAGGGTCTCAAATGTAGAAAACCAACTTACGCTTGCTTACGAGGAAAGGTTAGTTGGGGTGCTGCATAAAACCAGAGATTGAAATTAACACAGATACCTTTCCATAAGCCAAATATGTAATAGACAAGAGCTACTGCTTGCTCAACGAAGTGGACTCAACACCACATATTAAAAGCCTAAGAATATACCTGACTAGTAAAAATCTTAAAACCTATGGATTTATATGTCTCCGAAAGAGAATCAAGTGTGTTTACAGCGGCATAAACGCAGCAGTGATAGGATTGCTGAGGTTCGGTGAGCAAATGCAGACCCTTTGAAGTCATATTGCATGGTACCCATTCCATGGTTCTCAACTCTCCAGGTTTAAGGGATTCTTCCTTCATCTAAAACATGCATGTGGAACCCAGAGTATGATCCACCGTGTGATCGGGAAACGTGTTCAAATGTGTCTCAGTTTTCGTCCCCTGGTACTCGGGTGCAACATTCCAGACGCTTTACTAACACTCTCCCCACTTGGAGAGTCAGTGCCTTTAAACTCCTGTTTGGCCCAGTTTGCAATTTCTGCGGAAAATGAACAGGAATAGGGAGAACCAATGAGAGACTAGCTGGAGGTGTCTGGACGGGCAAATTTAACTCTCATTTCCCACCAGGAAGAGGAATTAACCAAAGGCTCAGCGAGCCATGCCGAAACCACACTAGGGCCTGAAGCAATCCTGCGGTGTTGCGGCCAGCTCACAAGAAAGCGAGTTGAAGAAAGGAGCTCAGGGGCACTGTAATTCACAAACCTGCAGAGTTATAAATGACAGCTATTGTCCAAAAATATATTGAAGTAAGGCTGCCAAGAGGACTTGAAAGTGGGGCAGAATTGCAGGAAACCAATTTCAGGAGGTAGACTGGAATTGCATGTAAAGCATAGGAAAAGAGGCAGAACGTCCACAATGATGCACTTGGCCAAAAAGGACGTATGCGTTTTTTCCTGAATATATTCAGGAAAAAATGCATACGCCCTTTTTGGCCAACCAAGCAAGCTTGCAAAGGAAATCTGCACTACAATGAAGTCTCACTGCCCCCCGGTCAAAAGGGCCATCTGAAAAAAGTGTAAAATCCAGAAAGTCAGGACAGGCCATGGAGAACTGGGAGCCTACTTAGACTGATGGGCGGGATGTAAATTGCCAACAGCCACTCTGAAGAAGTGTATGGTGTTTCCTGAAACATCTAAAAAACAAAGCAACAGAGCCTAGGGCACTTCCACTTATGGTCCTATAGATTAGGGAAATTAAAATCAAAAAGACACAGCCACCCCAAAGTTTGGAACGGCTCTGTTTACAAGAACCTCGTTTACGGTACAAGTTCAATATCGCAGAAAGCAAAAAATGGATAAAGAAGTTGTGGTACTTACGTACAATGCAATATCACTCAGCAATGAAATCTATGTCATCAGGCCAGTAGCAGCATAATGAGTGAATTCAGGTACGATGATTCTAAGTGAAATAAGTCACACAGAAAAAGAAACATCATAAGATATCACTAATACACGGAATGTAAGCTTGGCTACACAGGAACTGAATTACAAAACAGAACAGGGTCTCAAATGTAGAAAACCAACTTATGCTTGCTTAAGGGGAAAGGTGAGTTGGGGTGCTGCATAAAACCAGAGATTGAAATTAACACAGATACCTTTCCATAAGCCAAATATGTAATAGACAAGAGCTACTGCTTGCTCAACGAAGTGGACTCAACACCCCATATTAAACGCCTAAGAATATACCTGACTAGTAAGAATCTTAAAACCTATGGATTTATATGTCTCCGAAAGAGAATCAAGCGTGTGTACAGCGGCATAAAGGCAGCAGTGAAAGTATTGGTGAGGTTCGGTGAGCAAATGAAGACCGTTTGAAGTCATACTGCATGGTACCCATTCCATGGTTCTCAACTCTCCAGGTTTAAGGGATTCTTCCTTCAGCTAAAACATGCATGTGGAACCCAGAGGATGATCCACCGTGTGATCGGGAAACGTGTTCAAATGTGTCTCAGTTTTCGTCCCCTGGTACTCGGGTGCAACATTCCAGATGCTTTACTAACACTCTCCCCACTTGGAGAGTCAGTGCCTTTAAACTCCTGTTTGGCCCAGTTTGCAATTTCTGCGGAAAATGAACAGGAATAGGGAGAACCAATGAGAGACTAGCTGGAGGTGTCTGGACGGGCAAATTTTACTCTCATTTCCCACCAGGAAGAGGAATTAACCAAAGGCTCAGGCTGCCGTGCCAGAACCACAATAGGGCCTGAGGCAATCCTGCGGTGTTGCGGGCAGCTCACAAGAAAGCGAGTTGAAGAAATGAGCTCAGGGGCACTGTAATTCACAAAACTTCAGAGTTATAAATGACAGCTATCGTCCAAAAATATATTGAAGTAAGGCTGTCAAGAGGACTTGAAAGCGGGGCAGAATTGCAAGAAACCGATTTCAGGAGGTAGACTGGAATTGCATGTAAACCATAGGAAAAGAGGCAGAACGTCCACAATGATGCACTTGGCCAAAAAGGGCGTATGCGTTTTTTCCTGAATATATTCAGGAAAAAACGCATACGCCCTTTTTGGCCAACCAAGCAAGCTTGCAAAGGAAATCTGCACTACAATGAAGTCTCACTGCCCCCTGGTCAAAAGGGCCATCTGAAAAAAGTGTAAAATCCAGAAAGGCAGGACAGACCATGGAGAACTGGGAGCCTTCTTATGCTGAAGGACGGGATGTAAATTGCCAACAGCCACTCTGGAGAAGTGTATGGTGTTTCCTGAAACATCTAAAAAACAAAGCAACAGAGCCTAGGGCAATTCCACTTATGGTCCTATAGCTTAGGGAAATTAAAATCAAAAAGACACAGCCACCCCAAAGTTTGGGACGGCTCTGTTTACAAGAACCTCGTTTACGGTACAAGTTCAATATCGCAGAAAGCGAAAAATGGATAAAGAAGTTGTGGTACTTACGTACAATGCAATATCACTCAGCAATGAAATCTATGTCATCAGGCCAGTAGCAGCATAATGAGTGGATTCAGGTACGATGATTCTAAGTGAAATAAGTCACACAGAAAAAGAAACATCATAAGATATCACTAATACACGGAATGTAAACTTGGCTACACAGGAACTGAATTACAAAACAGAATAGGGTCTCAAATGTAGAAAACCAACTTATGCTTGCTTAAGGGGAAAGGTGAGTTGGGGTGCTGCATAAAACCAGAGATTGAAATTAGCACAGATACCTTTCCATAAGCCAAATATGTAATAGACAAGAGCTACTGCTTGCTCAACGAAGTGGACTCAACACCCCATATTAAACGCCTAAGAATATACCTGACTAGTAAGAATCTTAAAACCTATGGATTTATATGTCTCTGAAAGAGAATCAAGCATGTGTACAGCGGCATAAACGCAGCAGTAATAGGATTGGTGAGGTTCGGTGAGCAAATGCAGACCCTTTGAAGTCGTATTGCATGGTACCCATTCCATGGGTCTCAACTCTCCAGGTTTAAGGGATTCTTCCTTCAGCTAAAACATGCATGTGGAACCCAGAGGATGATCCACCGTGTGATCGGGAAACGTGTTCAAATGTGTCTCAGTTTTCGTCCCCTGGTACTCGGGTGCAACATTCCAGACGCTTTACTAACACTCTCCCCACTTGGAGAGTCAGTGCCTTTAACCTCCTGTTTGGCCCAGTTTGCAATTTCTGCGGAAAATGAACAGGAATAGGGAGAACCAATGAGAGACTAGCTGGAGGTGTCTGGACGGGTAAATTTAACTCTCATTTCCCACCAAGAAGAGGAATTAACCAAAGGCTCAGCGAGCCATGCCGGAACCACACTAGGGCCTGAAGCAATCCTGCGGTGTTGCGGCCAGCTCACAAGAAAGCGAGTTGAAGAAAGGAGCTCAGGGGCACTGTAATTCACACACCTGCAGAGTTCTAAATGACAGCTATCGTCCAAAAATATATTGAAGTAAGGCTGCCAAGAGGACTTGAAAGCGGGGCAGAATTGCAGGAAACCGATTTCAGGAGGTAGACTGGAATTGCATGTAAAGCATAGGAAAAGAGGCAGAACGTCCACAATGATGCACTTGGCCAAAAAGGGCGTATGCGTTTTTTCCTGAATATATTCAGGAAAAAACGCATACGCACTTTTTGGCCAACCAAGCAAGCTTGCAAAGGAAATCTGCACTACAATGAAGTCTCACTGCCCCCCGGTCAAAAGGGCCATCTGAAAAAAGTGTAAAATCCAGAAAGGCAGGACAGGCCATGGAGAACTGGGAGCCTTCTTATGCTGATGGGCGTGATGTAAATTGCCAAAAGCCACTCTGGAGAAGTGTATGGTGTTTCCTGAAACATCTAAGAAACAAAGCAACAGAGCCTAGGGCACTTCCACTTATGGTCCTATAGATTAGGGAAGTAAAATAAAAAAGACACAGCCACCCCAAAGTTTGGGACGGCTCTGTTTACAAGAACCTTGTTTACGGTACAAGTTCAATATCGCAGAAAGCGAAAAATGGATAAAGAAGTTGTGGTACTTACGTACAATGCAATATCACTCAGCAATGAAATCTATGTCATCAGCCCAGTAGCAGCATAATGAGTGGATTCAGGTACGATGATTCTAAGTGAAATAAGTCACACAGAAAAAGAAACATCATAAGATATCACTAATACACGGAATGTAAACTTGGCTACACAGGAACTGAATTACAAAACAGAATAGTGTCTCAAATGTAGAAAACCAACTTATGCTTGCTTAAGGGGAAAGGTGAGTTGGGGTGCTGCATAAAACCAGAGATTGAAATTAGCACAGATACCTTTCCATAAGCCAAATATGTAATAGACAAGAGCTACTGCTTGCTCAATGAAGTGGACTCAACACCCCATATTAAACGCCTAAGAATATACCTGACTAGTAAGAATCTTAAAACCTATGGATTTATATGTCTCCGAAAGAGAATCAAGCGTGTGTACAGCGGCATAAACGCAGCAGTGATAGGATTGGTGAGGTTCGGTGAGCAATGCAGACCCTTTGAAGTCGTATTGCATGGTACCCATTCCATGGTTCTCAACTCTCCAGGTTTAAGGGATTCTTCCTTCAGCTAAAACATGCATGTGGAACCCAGAGGATGATCCACCGTGTGATCGGGAAACGTGTTCAAATGTGTCTCAGTTTTCGTCCCCTGGTACTCGGGTGCAACATTCCAGATGCTTTACTAACACTCTCCCCACTTGGAGAGTCAGTGTCTTTAACCTCCTGTTTGGCCCAGTTGGCAATTTCTGCGGAAAATGAACAGGAATAGGGAGAACAAATGAGAGACTAGCTGGAGGTGTCTGGACGGGTAAATTTAACTCTCATTTCCCACCAAGAAGAGGAATTAACCAAAGGCTCAGCGAGCCATGCCGGAACCACACTAGGGCCTGAAGCAATCCTGCGGTGTTGCGGCCAGCTCACAAGAAAGCGAGTTGAAGAAAGGAGCTCAGGGGCACTGTAATTCACACAACTGCAGAGTTATAAATGACAGCTATTGTCCAAAAATATATTGAAGTAAGGCTGCCAAGAGGACTTGAAAGTGGGGCAGAATTGCAGGAAACCGATTTCAGGAGGTAGACTGGAATTGCATGTAAAGCATAGGAAAAGAGGCAGAACGTCCACAATGATGCACTTGGCCAAAAAGGGCGTATGCGTTTTTTCCTGAATATATTCAGGAAAAAACGCATATGCACTTTTTGGCCAACCAATCAAGCTTGCAAAGGAAATCTGCACTACAATGAAGTCTCACTGCCCCACGGTCAAAAGGGCTATCTGAAAAAAGTGTAAAATCCAGAAAGGCAGGACAGTCCATGGAGAACTGGGAGCCTTCTTATGCTGATGGGAGGGATGTAAATTTCCAACAGCCACTCTGGAGAAGTGTATGGTGTTTCCTGAAACATCTAAAAAACAAAGCAACAGAGCCTAGTGTACTTCCACTTATGGTCCTATAGATTAGGGAAATTAAATTCAAAAAGACACAGCCACCCCAAAATTGGGGACGGCTCTGTTTACAGGAACCTCATTTACGGTACAAGTTCAATATCACAGAAAGCGAAAAATGGATAAAGAAGTTGTGGTACTAACGTACAATGCAATATCACTCAGAAATGAAATCTATATCATCAGGCCCATAGCAGGATAATGAGTGAATTCAGGTACGATGATTCTAAGTGAAATAAGTCACACAGAAAAAGAAACATCATAAGATATCACTAATACACGGAATGTAAGCTTGGCTACACAGGAACTGAATTACAAAACAGAACAGGGTCTCAAATGTAGAAAACCAACTTATGCTTGCTTAAGGGGAAAGGTGAG
This sequence comes from Pseudorca crassidens, assembly GCF_039906515.1. Taxonomy (NCBI): domain Eukaryota; kingdom Metazoa; phylum Chordata; class Mammalia; order Artiodactyla; family Delphinidae; genus Pseudorca; species Pseudorca crassidens. The sequence continues at coordinate 14,212 of NW_027135974.1, read as the reverse complement.
TTGGGGTGCTGCATAAAACCAGAGATTGAAATTAACACAGATACCTTTCCATAAGCCAAATATGTAATAGACAAGAGCTACTGCTTGCTCAACGAAGTGGACTCAACACCCCATATTAAACGCCTAAGAATATACCTGACTAGTAAGAATCTTAAAACCTATGGATTTATATGTCTCCGAAAGAGAATCAAGCGTGTGTACAGCGGCATAAAGGCAGCAGTGAAAGTATTGGTGAGGTTCGGTGAGCAAATGAAGACCGTTTGAAGTCATACTGCATGGTACCCATTCCATGGTTCTCAACTCTCCAGGTTTAAGGGATTCTTCCTTCAGCTAAAACATGCATGTGGAACCCAGAGGATGATCCACCGTGTGATCGGGAAACGTGTTCAAATGTGTCTCAGTTTTCGTCCCCTGGTACTCGGGTGCAACATTCCAGATGCTTTACTAACACTCTCCCCACTTGGAGAGTCAGTGCCTTTAAACTCCTGTTTGGCCCAGTTTGCAATTTCTGCGGAAAATGAACAGGAATAGGGAGAACCAATGAGAGACTAGCTGGAGGTGTCTGGACGGGCAAATTTTACTCTCATTTCCCACCAGGAAGAGGAATTAACCAAAGGCTCAGGCTGCCGTGCCAGAACCACAATAGGGCCTGAAGCAATCCTGCGGTGTTGCGGCCAGCTCACAAGAAAGCGAGTTGAAGAAAGGAGCTCAGGGGCACTGTAATTTACAAACCTGCAGAGTTATAAATGACAGCTATCGTCTAAAAATATATTGAAGTAAGGCTGCCAAGAGGACTTGAAAGCGGAGCAGAATTGCAGGAAACCGATTTCAGGAGGTAGAGTGGAATTGCATGTAAAGCATAAGAAAAGAGGCAGAACGTCCACAATGATGCACTTGGCCAAAAAGGGCGTATTCTTTTTTTCCTGAATATATTCAGGAAAAAACGCATACGCCCTTTTTGGCCAAGCAAGCAAGCTTGCAAAGGAAATCTGCACTACAATGAAGTCTCACTGCCCCCCGGTCAAAAGGGCCATCTGAAAAAAGTGTAAAATCCAGAAAGGCAGGACAGACCATGGAGAACTGGGAGCCTACTTAGCCTGATGGGCGTGATGTAAATTGCCAAAAGCCACTCTGGAGAAGTGTATGGTGTTTCCTGAAACATCTAAAAAACAAAGCAACAGAGCCTAGGGCACTTCCATTTTCGGTCCTATAGATTAGGGAAATTAAAATCAAAAAGACACAGCCACCCCAAAGTTTGGGTCGGCTCTGTTTACAAGAACCTCGTTTACGGTTCAAGTTCAATATCGCAGAAAGCGAAAAATGGATAAAGAAGTTGTGGTACTTACGTACAATGCAATATCACTCAGCAATGAAATCTATGTCATCAGGCCAGTAGCAGCATAATGAGTGGATTCAGGTACGATGATTCTAAGTGAAATAAGTCACACAGAAAAAGAAACATCGTAAGATATCACTAATACACGGATTGTAAACTTGGCTACACAGGAACTGAATTACAAAACAGAATAGGGTCTCAAATGTAGAAAACCAACTTATGCTTGCTTAAGGGGAAAGGTGAGTTGGGGTGCTGCAGAAAACCAGAGATTGAAATTAGCACAGATACCTTTCCATAAGCCAAATATGTAATAGACAAGAGCTACTGCTTGCTCAACGAAGTGGACTCAACACCCCATATTAAACGCCTAAGAATATACCTGACTAGTAAGAATCTTAAAACCTATGGATTTATATGTCTCCGAAAGAGAACCAAGCGTGTGTACAGCGGCATAAACGCAGCAGTGATAGGATTGGTGAGGTTCGGTGAGCAAATGCAGACCCTTGGAAGTCATATTGCATGGTACCCATTCCATGGTTCTCAACTCTCCAGGTTTAAGGGATTCTTCCTTCAGCTAAAACATGCATGTGGAACCCAGAGTATGATTCACCGTGTGATCGGGAAACGTGTTCAAATGTGTCTCAGATTTCGTCCCCTGGTACTCGGGTGCAACATTCCAGACACTTTACTAACACTCTCCCCACTTGGAGAGTCAGTGCCTTTAACCTCCTGTTTGGCCCAGTTTGCAATTTCTGCGGAAAATGAACAGGAATAGGGAGAACCAATGAGAGACTAGCTGGAGGAGTCTGGACGGGCAAATTTAACTCTCATTTCCCACCAGGAAGAGGAATTAACCAAACACTCAGCGAGCCATGCCGGAACCACACTAGGGCCTGAAGCAATCCTGCGGTGTTGCGGCCAGGTCACAAGAAAGCGTGTTGAAGAAAGGAGCTCAGGGGCACTGTAATTCACAAACCTGCAGAGTTATAAATGACAGGTATCATCCAAAATTATACTGAAGTAAGGCTGCGAAGAGGACTTGAAAACGGTGCAGAATTGCTGGAAACCGATTTCAGAAGGTACACGGGAGTTGCTCTTAAAGCATAGGAAAAGAGACAGAACTTGGAAAATAATGCACTTGGCAAAAGAGGGCATATGTGTTTTAACCAGAGCTCTCATAACCGAGGGGAGGACATTCCCAGCAGGCTCCAACTGCCACCTGAAGGCTCACGTTGTCAAGGCAACGTGAGCAAGCCAGGCAGGAGTTACCTCACAGCAGAGGTCCCAGCTCACAGAAGGGTGAGAAAATCAGCCAACATCAGACTCTCACCAGAGGGCCCACATCACCAAGGGGATGGGAACCAGGCAGGAGTGTCTTCACACCAGTGGGGCCACATCATCGAAAGGTGAGGTACTCAGCACATGTGTCCTCAAACCAGAGGACCCACATCACCAAGGGCCTCGGAGTGAGGCAGGCAGGAGTAGCCTCACAACACTGGGCCCATAGAACAAAAAAGTGAGGAATCCAGCAGTTGGAACCTCCCAGCAGGCGGCCCAGAGCACCGAGGCTATGGGATCCAGGCCACAGTGAACTCACAGAAGAGGGCCCTTGTCATGAAACTGAGCAACCCAGCCATTGGGACCTCAGAGCAGGAGGCCCACATCCCCATGGGGATATAAATCTGGTAGGAGTGTCCTCGCACCACTGAGAACGTATCAGAAAATTTTGGGAGACCAGCAGTTAGGGCCTGACGCCAGAGGACCCTCATCACCAAGGGAAGGAGGCTCCCAGCAGGCTCCAACTGCCACCAGAGGGCTGACGTCGCCAAGGTGATGTGTGCCAACCAGGCACGAATGACCTCACAGCAGAGGGCCCACCTCAGAGAAGTGTGATGAACCCAGTCAGGATCACACTCGCACCAGAGGGCCCACATCACCAAATGGATTCGAACCAGGCAGGAGTGTCCTCACATGAGTAGGGCCACATCATCTAAAGCTGAGGAACCCAGAACATGTGGCTTCAAACCATAGGACACCCATCATCAAGGGGCTGGGAGTGAGGCAGGCAGGAGGAGCCTCACAAAAGAGGGCCCAAAAATAAGAAAGGTGAGGAGTGACCTCACAGCAGAGGGCCCACCTCACAGAAGGGTGAGGAACACAGCCAGGATCAGACTCTCACCAGAGGGTCCACATCACCAAGGGGATGGGAACAAGGCAGGAGTGTCCCCAAACCAGTGGGACAACATCATCGAAAGGTGAGGATCCCAGCACATGTAGCCTCAAACCAGAGGAACCACATCACTAAGGGGTTCGGAACGAGGCTGGCAGGACCAGCCTCACAACACAGGGTCCATAGAATATAAAAGTTGAGGAATCCAGCAGTTGGAACCTCCCAGCAAGTGGCCCAGAGCACCGAGGCTATGAGATCCAGGCCGCAGTGAACTCACAACAGACGGCCCACATCATGAACCTGTGAGCAGCCCAGCCGTTGGGACCTCAGAACAGAAGGCCCACATCCCCATTGGGATGGGAACCTGGCAGGAGTGGCCTCGCACCACTTAGCACATATCAGAAAATGTTAGGAGCCCAGCAGTTAGGGCCTGACGCCAGGGGGCCCTCATAACTGAGGGGAGGAGACTCCCAGCAGGTTCCAACTGCCAACAGAGGGCCCACGTCTACAAGGAGGCATGCGTCAGCCAGGCAGTAGTGACCTCACAGCAGAGGGCCTATCTCACAGAAGGGTGAGGAACCGAGGCAGGATGAGACTCTCGCCAGAGGGCCCACAACACCAAGGGGATGGAAACCAGTCAGGACTGTCCTCCCACCAGTGGGGCCACATCATCGAAAGGTGAGGAACCCAGCACATGCGGCCTCATATCAGAGGACATACATCACAAAGGGGATGGGAGTGAGGCAGGTAGGAGTAGCCTAAATACAGAGGGCCCAAAGAATAAAAAAGGTGAGGAATCCAGCATTTGGAACCTCCCAGCAGGCGGCCGAGAGCACAGAAGCTATGGGATGCAGGCAGGAGTGAACTAACACCAGAGAGCCCACATCATGAAACTGTGAGCAACCCATGCGTTGGGACCTCAGAGCAGAAAGCCCACATCCCCATGGGGATGGGAACCTGACAGGAGTGTCCTGGCATCACTGGGCTCACATCAGAAAACGTGGGGAGCCCAGCAGTTATGGCCTGATGCTAGAGGGCCGTCATCACCGAGGGCAGGAGGCTCCCAGCAGGTTCCATGTGCCAACAGAGGGCCCACGTCGCCAAGGTGATGTGTGCAAGTCAGGCAGGATTGACCTCACAGCAGAGGGCCTACCTCACAGAAGAGTGAGGAACCCAGCCAGGATAAGACTGTCACCAGAAGGCCCACATCACCAAGGGGATGGGAACCAGGCAGGAGTGTCCTCACACCAGTGGGGCCACATCATTGAAAGTTGCGGAACCCAGCACATGTGGCCTCAAACCAGAGGACCCACATCACGAAGGGGTTGCGAGTGAGGCAGGCAGGAGGAGCATCGCAACACAGGACCCATAGAATACAAAAGTTGAGGAATCGAGCAGTTGGAACCTCCCAGCAGGCGGCCCAGAGCACAGAGGCTATGGCATCCAGGCCAGAGTGAACTAACAGCAGAGAGCCCACATCATGAAACTGTGAACAACCCAGCCGTTGGGACTTCAGAGCAGAAGACCCACATCCCAATGGGGATGTGAACCTGGATAGAGTGTCTTCGAACCACTGGGCGCACATCACAAAATGTGGGGAGACCAGCAGTTAGGGCCTGACGCCAGAGGGCCCTCATCACCAAGGGGAGGAGGCTCCCAGCAGGCTCCAAGTGCCACCGAAGGCTCATGTCCACAAGGCGAGGTGAGCAAGCCAAGCAGGAGTGACCTCACAGCAGACGGCCCACCTCACAGAAGGGTGAGGAACCCAGCCAGGATCAGACTCTCAACAGAGGGCCCACATCACCAAGGGGATGTGAACCAGGCAGGAGTCTCCTAAGACCATTGGTCCCACATCATCGAAAGGTGAGGAACCCAGCACATGTGGCCTCAAACCAGACGACACACATCACGAAGGGGCTGGGAGTGAGGCAGGCAGGAGGATCCTCACAACAGAGGGCCTAAAAAATTAAAAAAGTGAGGAATCCAGCAGTTGGAACCTCCCAGCAGGCGGCCAAGAGCACAGAGGCTATGGGATCCAGGCCACAGTGAACTAACACCAGAGAGCCCACATCATGAAATTGTGATCAACCCAGCCGTTGGAACCTCAGAGCAGAAGGCCCACATCCCCATGGAGATGGGAACCTAAGAGGAGTGCCCGAGCATCACTGGGCTCACTAAGAAAAGTTGGGGAGCCCAGCAGTTAGGGCCTGACGTCAGAGGGCCCTCATCACAGAGGTGAGGAGGCTCCCAGCAGGGTCCAAGTGCCACCAGAGGGCTCATGTTAACAAGGCGAGGTGAGCAAGCCAGGCAAGAGTTACCTGATAGTAGAGGGCCCACCTCACAGATGGGTGAGGAACCCAGCCAGGATCAGACTCTCACCAGAGGGCCCACATCACAAAGGGGATGGGAACCAGTCAGGATTATCCTCACACCAGTGGGGCCTCATCATCTTAAGGTGAGGAACCCAGCACATGTGTCCTCAAACCAGAGGACCCACATCACCAAGGGCCTTGGAGTGAGGCAGGCAGGAGTAGCCTCACAACACAGGGCACATAATATAAAAAACGTGAGGATTCCAGCATTTAGACCTTCCAGCAGGCGGCTCAGAACACCGAGGCTATGGGATCCAGGCCGCAGTGAACTCACAGCAGAGGGCCCACATCATAAAACTGTGAGCAACCCAGGCGTTGGGACCTCAGCGCAGAAGGCCCACATCCCCATGGGAATGGGAACCTGGCTGGAGTGTCCTCGCACCACTGGGCGCACATCAGAAAATGTGGGGAGCCCACCATTTAGGGCCTGATGCCAGAGGGCCGTCATCACCGAGAGGAGGAGGCACCCTGCACGCTCCAACTGCCACCAGAGGGCTCACGTCTCCAAGGTGACGTGTGCCAGCCAGGCAGGAGTGACCTCACAGCAGAGGGCCTACCTCACAGAACGTTGAGGAACCCAGCCAGGATTAGACTCTCGCCAGAGGGCCCACCTCACCAAGGGGATGGGAACCAGGCAGGAGTGTCCTCACATGAGTGGGGCCACATCATCGAAAGGTGAGGAACGCAGCACATGTGGCCTCAAGCCATAGGACAGTCATCACCAAGGGGCTGGCAGTGAGGCAGGCAGGAGGAGCCTCACAACAGAGGGCACATAGAATAAAAAAGTTGAGGAATCCAGCAGTTGGAACCTCCCAGCAGGCGGCTCAGAGCACCGATGATAAGGGATCCTTGCCGGAGTGAACTCACAGCAGAGGGCCCACATCATGGTACTGTGAGCAAGCCAGCCGTTTTGACCTCAGAGCAGAAGGCCCATATCCCCATGGGGATGGGAACCTGGCAAGAGTGTCCTCACTCACTTGGCACACATCAGAAAATGTGGGGAGCCCAGCAGTTATGGCCTAAGGCAAGAGGGCCCTCATCACTGAGGGGAGGAGGATCCCAGCACACTCCAACTGCCACCAGAGGGCCCATGTCGCCAAGGTGACGTGTGCCAGACAGGCATGAATGACCTCACAGCAGAGGGGCCACCTCACAGACGGGTGGGGAACCCAGCCAGGATCAGACTCTCACCTGAGGGCCCACATCAGCAAGGGGATGGGAACCAGTCAGGACTGTCTTCCCTCCAGTGGGGCCACATCATCGAAAGGTGCGGAACCCAGCACATGTGGCCTCAAATCAGAGGACACATATCACAAAGGGAATGGGAGTGAGGCAGGCAGGAGTAGCCTAAAAACAGAGGGCCCAAAGAATAAGAAAGGTGAGGAATCCAGCAGTTGGAACCTCCCAGCAGGTGGCCGAGAGCACAGAAGCTATGGGATGCAGGCAGGAGTGAACTAATAGCAGAGAGCCCACATCATGAAACTGTGAGCAACCCAGGCGTTGGTACCTCAGAGCAGAAGGCCCACATCCCAATGGGGAGGTGAACCTGGCTGGAGTGTCCTCGCACCACTGGGCGCACATCACAAAATGTGGGGAGACCAGCAGTTAGGGCCTGACGCCAGAGGGCCCTCATCACCGAGGGGAGGAGGCTCCCAGCAGGCTCCAAGTGCCACCAGAGGGCTCATGTCCACAAGGCGAGGTGAGCAAGCCAGGCAGGAGTGACCTCACAGCAGACGGCCCACCTCACAGATGGGTGAGGAACCCAGCCAGGATCAGACTCTCAACAGAGGGCCCACATCACCAAGGGGATGTGAACCAGGCAGGAGTCTCCTAAGACCATTGGTCCCACATCATCGAAAGGTGAGGAACCCAGCACATGTGGCCTCAGACCAGACGACACACATCACGAAGGGGCTGGGAGTGAGGCAGGCAGGAGGATCCTCACAACAGAAGACCCAAAAAATTAAAAAAGTGAGGAATCCAGCAGTTGGAACCTCCCAACAGGTGGCCAAGAGCACAGAGGCTATGGGATCCAGGCCTCTGTGAACTAACACCAGAGAGCCCACATCATGAAAATGTGAACAACCCAGCCGTTGGGACTTCAGAGCAGAAGGCCCACATCCCCATCGAGATGGGATCCTAAGAGGAGTGCCCAAGCATCATTGGGCTCACTAAGAAAAGTTGGTGAGCCCAGCAGTTAGGGCCTGACGCAAGAGGGCCCTCATCACCGAGGGGAGGAGATCCTCAGCACGCTCCTACTGCCACCACATGGCTGACTTCACCAAGGCAATGTGTGCCAGCCATGCAGGAGTGACCTATCAGCAGTGACCTCCCTCACAGAAGGGTGAGGAACACAGCCAGGAACAGACTCTCACCAGGGGGTCCACATAACCACGTAGATGAGAACCAGGCAGGAGTGTCCTCACACTAGTGGGGCCACATCATCGAAAGGTGAGGAACCCAGCAAAGGTGGCCACAAACCAGAGGACCCACATCACCAAGGGGTTGAGAGTGAGGTAGGTGTCTGGACGGGCATATTTAACACTCATTTCCCACCAGGAAGAGGAATTAACCAAAGGCTCAGCGTGCCCTGCCAGAAGCAGATTAGGGCCTGAAGCAGTCTTGCGGGTTTGCGGCCAGCTCACAAGAAAGCGAGTTGAAGAAAGGAGCTCAGGGGCCCTGTAATTCACAAACCTGCAGAGTTATAAATGACAGATAACGTCCAAAAATATATTGAAGTAAGGCTGCCAAGAGGACTTGAAAGCGGGGCAGAATTTCAGGAAACCGATTTCAGGAGGTAGACTGGATTTGCATTTAAAGCATAGGAAAAGAGGCAGAACATCGACAATGATGCACTTGGCAAAAAAAAGGCGTATGAGTTTGTTCCTGAATATATTCAGGAAAAAACACATACGCCCTTTTTGGCAAACCAAGCAAGCTTGCAATGGAAATCCGAACTACTATGAAGTGTCACTTCCCCCCGGTCTAAAGGGCCATCTGAAAAAAGTGTAAAATCCAGAAAGGCAAGACAGGCCATGGGGAAAAAGGAGCCTTGTTATGCTGATGGGCGGGATGTAAATTGCCAACAGCCACTCTGGAGAAGTGTATGGTGTTTCCTGATACATCTGAAAAACAAAGCAACAGAGTCTAGGGCATTTCCACTTATGGTCCTATAGCTTAGGGAAATTAAAATCAAAAAGACACAGCCACCCCAAAATTTGGGACGGCTCTGTTTACAAGAACCTCGTTTACGGTCCAAGTTCAATATCACAGAGAGCAAAAACTGGATAAAGAAGTTGTGGTACTTATGTACAATGCAATATCACTCAGCAATGAAATCTGTGTCACCAGGCCTGTACCAGCATAATGAGTGGATTGAGGCACGGTGATTCTAAGTGAAATAAGTAACACAGAAAAAGAAACATCATAAGGTATCACTAAATCACGGAATGTAAACTTGGCTACACATGAACTGAATTACAAAACAGAACAGGGTCTCAAGTTTAGAAAACCAACTTATGCTTGCTTAAGGGGAAAGGTGAGTTGGGGTGCTGCATAAAACCAGAGTTTGAAATTAGCACAGATACCGTTCCATAAGCCAAATATGTAATAGACAAGACCTACCCCTTGTTCATCGAAATGGACTCAACAATGAGGTATCACCTCACACCTGTTAGAATGGGCATCATCTGAAAATCTACAAACAACAAATGCTGGAAAGGGTGTGGAGAAAAGGAAGCCTCTTCCACTATTGTTGGGAATATAAATTGATACAGTCACTATGGAGAACAATATGGAGTTTCTTAAGAAACTAATAATAGAATTACCATATGATACAGCAATCCCAGTACTGGACATATACCCAGACAAAACCATAAATCAAAAAGAGACATTCACCGTAATGTTCATTGCATCACTATTTACAATATCGAGGTAATGGAAGCAACCTAAATGCCCACAGACAGACGAATGCATAAAGATGTGGTACATATATAAAATGGAATATTACTAAGCCATGAAAGGAATGAAATTGGGTCATTTGTAGAGACGTCGATGGATCTAGAGACTGTCATACAGAGTGAAGTAAGTCAGAAAGAGAAAAACAAATCTTGTATATTCATGCATATATGTGGAACCTAGAAAAACTGTACAGATTAACCGTTTTGCAAGGCATAAATAGAGCAACAGATGTAGACAACAATCGTATGGACAACAAGGGGGGAAAGCTCTTGGGGGTGGTGGTGGTGGGAGGAGTTGAGAGATTGGGATTGGCATGTAAACATTTATATGTATAAAATAGATAACCAATAAGAACCTGCTGTATAAAAATATAAAATAAAATTCAAAATTAAAAAGAAATAAAATTTAAAAAATAAAACAGAAAAAACAATTATTCCCTTCACATACATGTATTTATATGAATAAATTATTTCCATGCTTATATCTGTAAATACAAAAAAGAGGAATAAAATCTACCTTGAACCAAAAACAAAAAAGAGAAAAAAAAAAACAGAACCCACCAGTTACTCAGAGGAAAACTGTATCAGGGCACTTGCTCCAGTTGTAAACAATTCTGAAGTTGGTCAGTGGTGGGGAATCGTCTCCCATTCAGCCAGCAGCCCCCACACAACAAGCGTCCTCATTGCAAAGCTGGGGCACCGTGCCGAGGCATCTGTGAGTAAACGTGAGCTGAGCCCCAGGCCAGTTGCTGCTGAACTGTTCCCACCCTTCCCAGGTAAAACACCTGAATATATACAAGGACTTGAAAGCCTAGAGGAAGGGCCATGGAGCCACACGAGTGACAGCATGCCAGCTGACTTGGTGCCTGCAGGCCAGCCAGGATGGTCCTGGCCCTGGGTGCTCTTCTGGAAGATTTCCATTTCCCTGCCTGAGATACCCGTCCTGTCCCTGCCCCCACTGCTTTTTTCCTTCCTCACCTCTGCCCAGGGAGCAATTCCAGCAGCAGGTATGGGTGACACATCCTCTTCTTTAGCAGGTGGCAGCCTGGCAACTGCTGCAGAAAGTCCAGCAGAGCCCCACTCACACTGGGCCACCCACAAAGCCGTGGCCTCTCACTCCCTCCCACCAGCCCAGCCCCGAGACTGCTGACAGGGCAGAGAAAATGGCGTCAGACACAGCTGCAGGGGCTCTTGCTGCCTGGAGTGGTATTTATATTGATCTCAACCCAGGCACACCTGGGGAGGGCTGGCCGGCACCGTAAGGCTGCCCAGGTCAGCCAATCGTCACCCCTCAGGGGCTCACAGTTGCAGAAAATGGAACTTGCTGAACCGGCCAGGTCCAAGGAACAGGTGTGGGCTCCTGAGAGTCAGGATAGACAAGGGGCTGCAGCTTTGGCTTGTTTTCTAATCATTTTATCTGGCCCATGAGTGGGAGACAACTTCAAGAAAACCCTCTCCTAATGAGAGGAACCCAGGAGTCAGGGAGAGGAGGGGTGGGTGGTGGTTGGAGACAGAGGCCTGGTGCCCCGGGTGCAGTGGAAGTCTCTGGAAGACCAGGTGGAGGGAGGCCACACAGAGTGATGCCCAGGGTCACAGACCTGTCGGAGCTGCTGTTTGTTAGTTCAAGTCCTGCTCTGAGGTGCTCTGTGTCAGCTCTGAGCGACAGGTGAGCTGGGGGTGCTCTTCAATGAGGGCTATGTGCACGGTTCCTGTGTGCCCAGCCCTGCCACGGTACCTGCAAGGGTAGCTCTGTATCCTGGGAGGGGCCTGACCACGAGAGCCCCGTGGGCTGGGTTGGGGGTGGGGTACCTGCCCAGGAGAGCTCCATATCCTGGGATTGGCCTGACCACGAGAGCTCCATGGGCTGCTGGGGACCTGGTAAAGGATGTCAGGACAGTCAGTGAAGCCACCGAGGATATACCTCCAGTTGCTCCTAATTCCTACACCCTGCTGGTCATTCTACCAACCACCAGGACATGGTATTCTGTATTAGTCTTCAATGATGCCTTCTTTTGTATTCCATTAGTCCCAGAGTCACAAGAAATTTTGGCTTGTGAGTGGCAGGACTCAACATACAACTAAAACAATACTTCCGGGCCGTCTTGCCCCAAGGGTTCAAAAATTCCCACACCATCTTTGGGGAAAGCTTAGCTAAAGACCGAAAAGTTCTACCTCTGGAAAAGGAAACCCTCCTTCAATATGCAGACGACATTCTGATCGCCAGCCCTACTAAGGAGGCCTCTGAACTACCAAGCCAATAAAGGATAGAAGTTGTCCAAGAAAAAGCTCAAATATCACAGACTGCGGTGACCTGCCTGGGCTTCATTCTCACACAAGGTCGGAGAAGCCCATCCCAGGAAAGGGAAGAAACCATTTGCAGCCTTACCCCTTTCTAAAACGAGAAGACAGCTTAGGGGTTCCTGGGGAGGCCAGGGTTTGCTGCTTCTGGATCCCTAACTACAGTCTACTAGCTGGGCCTCTATATGAAACACTGAAAGGAAAAGATGATGATCCTTTTGAACAGAATCCAGAAGTGGCCTTTCAAGAATGGAAAGAGCAGTCAATTCAGACCCTTGCCCTGGAACTCCCTAATTGAGCTAAACCCTTTGACCTTTCCATTCCCGGTGAAAGGTGAATCGCCATTGGAGAATTAGTGCAAAAACTGGGACCACTTGAAATGGAACAACGCAAGAATGCCATCCAGGTAGGATAAACTACAGTCACCAAGGGGCTTGGCCCACTGCCACATCTGGCCAAGATACTGGCGGTATCTAAAAACCTGGAAATCAGCAGCCCAAAAGGCCACCTCCCTCCTAAGGGAAAAGGACCCCACGTGGTGATCCTAATCACCAACCATGCCCTGAAGTTGCAGGGTTCGCTCCGTGGGCACACCGACCTCGAGTGAGGAGGCCCTCCAACTCCAACATCCAGAGAGATAACCGGGGGCAGCAGGGCACCATGACGACTCGTGTGAACATCACTTGACCTGGAGTTTCTCTCATAAAACAACAATAGTGTGTCCCGAAGGAGTAGACTACTGCTTGCAGGACTTACTGCACCCGGAGGGGAGCTAATAATCTTGGCGGGGGAACCGTATATCACACTGTCACCATAGAAAAGCCTACAGACACCGTGATGATGGTGGCCAATAAGACCGGCTGGACTCCTGTTTACTTCAAAAGGCTGTTGACTCAGTGGCCATCATGGTCCTTGATCACCACTGACCCTGGACTGTCTGGGAGTTGAGCGGGCAGGGCTCTGACACCTGGTGCTGTTTTTACGTTAATTCAGGGACCTAATTGAAGAAAGAGCAGACTACTGGTCAGAGCATCTAGGCTGGCAGAAACGGTCAGCCTAAGGTGGCCGAACAAATGTGGGGCGGGGTGAAACCGGCCCCCACAGCGTCTCTGCACATCTCTTTCCTGGACCCTTAAAGGTCATTAGAATCTATAACACTTCCAATGCTGGTGCTCAGGCGGACGAGCAGGGAGGCAGGGGTCCTGGGGCCAATCAACGTCACCTGGAGGCTGCTGGGGAGAAGTTCTGACCCTCGTCCCCTGGTATGAGGGCTCCCAACTCAGCACTCAGCAGTTACAGAAGAAGGGTCTGCACCCTCAGCACTCCAAGAATGAGGAATGGGACAAAAGGCAGAGGAGGGGTTTGTCCCCAGCAAAGCCCATTAAAAATCCCTGGGAGATAAAAATAGAATCTGGGCAATAAAGTCAAGTCTGACCTTTTAAATCCTTTGTGCTTTGTCTAATTTCACGTGCTCCTAGGGTCCCGCATACAGAGGTTCCACACCCGGCACTTCAGACCAGATTTCCTAGTGCAGAATGGCTGGGTCGACACCTCAGCTCCTGGGGCCCAGTGCAGACTCCGAGATATAGAGCCTGAGCTGCAGCCAACCCGGCCCTCAAGAGCTCCGCCCCCTCCCTCCCACTGACTCTGACAGGATCTCTACACAGCAGCCCAGCCCACAGCCCACGGGGTAGTGCATGCTCTCACCTCTCCATTCTCTGATCAAAATATAAAGTTTCCTTTGCTTGTGAACCAAACTCAGTCTCGATCTGTTGGCCCCAATGACACTGGGCAGGGGGACACTTGTTGGGGTCCACTCTGGAGGATCAGTAACAGAAATTGAGACTACTGTAACTTCAATGAACAGATGTGTGAGCCAAACTGTAGTTAACATAGAACAGTTTATAAGGCTCGGGTAAAATAAGATGTTTCTAACACTTCCATTTGATATTTCCATCACTTTATTATAAGCAAGTTCAGTGAAAAGGTTTGTCTTATTTGTCAGGTCAATATTAGAGAAATGAAGTGATTTCTTTCCAAGGATGTACATCTAATAATCTTGGTTAAAGCTTCAATC